>NC_084991.1:7747673-7944690 GCF_963691925.1 Scomber scombrus
GAGTGGTATTTGGCTCTGAGCAGTGTGGCTCCTTCTCTCTCTTCCCTCTCTCACCCCGCCAGGGCATGATCTGATTTGACAAGCGCAACGCTGTCATCTTGAGTTTGTCCAATTTGAAATTCTAATTAATGAACTCGGCGCCACTTTGTGTTTTTGTCGTTGTTGTTGTTGTTGTTGTGTTCTTCCTCTTCTTCCTCCCTCTTCTTAGGCCAGTTTGTCTTCTATTTGTCTTTTCTTTACCCCTTCTCCTTCCCTCGCTTCTCCAGTCCTCTTTGGAGGCGGTGTGAGTGCAGAGGCCGCCGGTCGCTCTGGGTGAGATTGTGGTCTCACACCATAGCAGATGATATCAATGGCTTTGGGTCACCCAATTAGAATCACACAGTGCATGTGTATTCTGTTAGTGTGCTGCATTTGTACGTGTGTGTGTGTGTGTGTGTGTGCATGTGTGTGTAGTTGTCTCTGTTCTGTTTCTCTCAGACTCCTAATGAGGAAGCAGAGAGAGGAGCAGTGGCTGCTGATCGCTGATGCTAAAGGGCAGAGAAGTGGTCAGTCTCTGTTTCCAGAACTTCACACATATATAAAGGACTCTCCGAGGAATAAATCACCCTGATGCTCTTTAACTCCTTGCACCTTGCATTTTTCATGCACAGTTATGACCTCATGGCACGATGAATGTCAACGGTCATTTGCAGGTTTTTTAAAATCATAAATATCAGTGGCTTTTGGTCACCCACAAATTTACTGTCTTCATAGAGATCAAATCTGTCCCACTGGTTTTAACACCTTTAGCAGCGTGCATTGCTGGATTTAAGTTCTTGGGCCAAAAGCTTTAAGCTCATGGTGCAATTACCGTCCGTGATCATTCTCAGGTTAAAGTTCTCTTCCTAGAGATGCAAACAGATCTGATATTATACAAAAAGAAATACACCATAGAGGAAGTATAGAGAATACTATGCAACCACAACATGGACTTTTGCAGGTAGGTCCTTTGCTTTGGGTGGTAGACCCACAGGCTGCTGTCAGTGAACACTGATAGACTGCCACTCAGACACTCATGGGTCACTGTGGGTCATTTAGAGTCTTGTATCCACCTGTGTTTTGACAGGAGGAAGAAAAATCAGTAAAATCTTTCTTGCTGTGAGAGAAAATCCAGTGACTTACACTACCTTCTTTATTCAGATGGGTAACAAATTAAAGGATGTGTTGAGCCTCCACAAGCCTTTCAAAACCTGGCTTTTCTTTAAATTACATTTATATACTGCTAATTTGGAATAGCAAATAGCAAAAGAAAGAAATTTATTAATTTACATTTTTGCATTTAAAAAACCCCCAACACAATTTAGGGAAAGGAAATGTTTTTTTATTTATATTAATAAATGCATCTATCTGTTTGCAAAATGTTTACATGTATTTTGAAAAATGTTCACTTACAATGTTTTTTCCCCTCCTATGTCCACTCAGCAGTAGAACATCTGTTGGTATCAACTAAAGCATGATTAATGTTTTTTTATGTTTTTATATGCAGGCTCTCATAGTTCTTGGTTGAGGTTTGGGAAAGATTGTGTTCAGCAGAGACATGAGACAGGATGCGTTAACTAAATCAATATTTAACTGAAACAATAGTATTTTCCTCACCTCAATTATTGTATTTTTGTTACCCAACCTCATGTGCGACTCGGGATGTGAATCAGAGTCTCTGATGTCTCTGCCATGTGATTTTTCTCCCCTCATTTGGTGTTTTGATTACATCATTTTCATGCGCATCACACCATTCAGTAACCACCCTGCACCCTGTACGGAAGCATCTGCATTTGTTACCTTCCTTTTCTCATTTATTGAGATTTTTTTCTTTAATCTCATGTCATAAGCATCTGTATTTACTCTTAAACATCACATTTAGTGTAACTTCAACAGAACACATGGCTGTTAATGAACACTACAACAAACCTGACCCTGTAACCCGTCTCCCTTAACACTGTGCAGCCCTGCTCTCATTTTTAATTGAAGTTACAGTATATGGGGCATAGAGAGAGACGGAGCCGTGTCATGTCTTTCTTTACCAGCGGGTGGTGCTAGCAGCCTACAAACCATAGACCTCAACACAACTCTGCTTTTAGAGGGGGGGGGGGGGCAGAAAGACAGAGAGGAGAGGGAGTGTGGGGAGTGAGCTTTTTGGAGGCCTGCCAATCATGATGCAAAACCACTGCAGAACTAATCTATTTCCATGCCCGTCCTAATCCACCAACACAACGATGGCATCATTTAATCACAAAATCATCATCATCATCACCACTATCACCCTCATCCTCCTCTCCCTCCCTTCCACCCCCTCCCCCCCCTGCACTGCATTAATAAAAAATGTATTTTTTTGTAAATAAGAGCTTGTGATTAAGAGCAGATTAGCGTGTGCCTTCAGACGGACAGACAGACCGTGATGGGTTTTGTTAACACGAGAGTAACACTGGGTGTCAGTTGTGTGCGTCTGACATTACATCAACGTTATCCTCCTGCCGCTCATGTTATCGCTCTTGGCTTAGAGTTTTAGGGGACTTTTTAACAGCAGTGCTGCTTAAGAGCTTAGAGTAAATGGATGGATGGATAGATGGATGGATGAAGATCAGGCATGCACACACTCATGCACAGAGAGATCAGTGTCACTCACACAGCTTCAGCACCAAAGCCTGATTTGCTTTGTGGTAAAAGCTGTTTTATTTCTCATCAGTGTTGTAATGGAGATGCTCTGCTGTCACATGGCACTTGAAGTCTCATTTTGTACTGAAGAAGAGTATTAGGAAAATCAGCCATTTTGCTGTTCTGGTATTCACCTTATTCTGTACTGTAAGTGTATGTGACTTAAATGTAATATAGTAATATAATATTCTTTCTGATTGTCAGGTTATGGAGATTGAATGCTGTAAAGAAAAAAAGGAGTAAAAGTGGGGTTTGTTTTGTATTTTTGATACATTTAAGTCTTCACATATATTGGTTTTACTGAACAACAGTGAGATTGTTAGTGTTGTTTCCTAAAGTATTTTTGCCTCTTGGACTTCTTTTGTTAATGCTTAGTAATTAAAGGATGATTGATGATTATTATTATTATTTAAAAAAAAAATCTTTCACCACTTCCAAACTCACTTTAGGGACTGTAGTAAAATTATTAGTGGGATGTGGTGAGGAAGCTGAGTATTAAATGTACCACAAATGTAAATGTATCATATAAAGTGACAGTGACAGCTTGTAGTGGAAAAAATAAAGAATGGATTTAAAGTTTGGTAAATCATTTTATTATGTTTTGCTATCATTTTGGCAATAATTGCTTATTCCACTTATATTGTGCAATTTGTTGGCTACATGAAACCTATCATTCCATTCAAATCCGCAGGTTTTAATAGGAGTATATCATCATTAATTCTTTCTGCAGTCATTTATAATAGCAAAATAATTGTACCAATCAATAGTTTAATGTTATGAGGAAAGTGTTGCCCATACCATACACTTTCCACACAGCCCCTTACTGCACAAGCTCTGCGCTCTATTCTTATTTTGTGCCATAAAGCAACCGAGCAGATTTTTTTGGTAACATTGCACACAAGATGATTCACATAAAATGTAGTACAATGCTTCTGGGTAATGGTGTAGGTTGTTTATGAGGATTATAGAATAATTTTATAGATTGAGATACACAAAGCATCTTTAACATGAAACCTCTCTGTTCTTTTTTCTTTCATTGGATGCAATAAGTTCCTGTCAGTGATGCATGCACATACTTTATTTGCAGGTGGGCACATTTCGTCTTGCAATGCAGGACACCGACTTATTATTCAGTGGTGTGCTGAATATTTGTGTATGTATGTATCAAACGGAGATGTCGGTCCTGACGGTGAGTAATGTTCTCCAGGCCTGGCGGCTGGCACTGCTCTGTCTCCCTGCAGGTGGGAGTGAGTCACACACACAGGCACGCACGAACACACACACACACACACACACACACACACACACACACACACACACACACACACACACACACACACACACACACACACACACAGAGCCACCCATTTCAGCCTGACCACCTCGGTGTGCCAGCGCAGGCAGCGACCATGGCAGCCAATTGGCCAATGAACAACTGTCTGTCTGTCTGTCCGTAAAGCAACAGCACATACCACCACAGCAGCTAGAGTGAAGTTCCCTCCCTCTGAATCTGTTGGTGACCCCCCCCCTCCACTCTCACTCACACACACACACACACACACACACACACACACACACACACACACACACACACACACACACACACACACACACACACACACACACACACACACACACACACACACACACAGTCGTTCTCTCTCATTACTCACACAAGTCTGACACATCCCTGTCAAATGCCAACTCACATTAAGGTGGGGAGAAGGTACCTTTCTCTTTCTCCTCTGTTTATTCTCCCCCTCTCTCTCTCTCTCTCTCTCTCTCTCTCTCTCTCTCTCTCTCTCTCTCTCTCTCTCTCTCTCTCTCTCTCTCTCTCTCTCTCTCTCTCTCTCTCTCTCCAGTTCACTGGAAATTTAAAATCAAGCTGCTTTACTGTAAACAGTATTAAATCAAGGGGATATTACTATTGCCAACACACATAACAGTAAATACATAGACTATACACTATGCAGTAATAGACTACCCACTATATATCCCATTATGTCATTCGCAGGCACTAACTGAATCACAGGAGTGTTTCTGTTCCTACAAGAGGATTGTTGAAGTTACTGTATTGTATTGAGTATTTCATGCTTGATCACTGTGCTACATACAGTACAGGCCTGGCTGCAACATCCATAAATGCATTTTAAGGGAGGGATTAAAGTGCAGAAGAAGCCACTGACTCTACTTCTTCCTCTGCTTCTTCTTCTTCTGTCTTTTTTTTTTATTTCCATATAGGTCTATTTGCACATGTTCATAATTTATAATGCTTTTATTTATTTCTTAGTATAGATTGCTGCTATCTTATGTGATATAATGTGTTAAAGTTGAACTTAATGTAAGTGTTGCAAATAACATAATGTTTTGTCCAATTCTGATGTCCTGTCCTGTTCTTGGCATCAAAATCATAGAAAATGACCACATTGTAACACACAACTGCAGACGCTATCCATCACCTGTGAGCCCTGGATTTACAATGAACTCTGCATAGATGTGCGTGTGTGTGAGTGAGACAGACAGAGGTGGAGAGACTGCTGTGTGTGTCTGAAGCCCTTTTCCATCATTTGCTAATCAGATATCATAATTTGCTCCAGCAGAATATTGAAATATGTCTGCTGGTATTTGTATCACTCCATCATGGTTGAGTAAATGACGATGTGACAGGCATGGATAACCCACCAGACGTGGCGTGAGAGAGAGAGACTGTGTGTGTGTGTGTGTGTGTGTGTGTGTGTGTGTGTGTGTGTGTGTGTGTGCATGTGTGTGTGTGATCTGTGTGTGCGTGTGCTTCTGCGTGTGCGTGTTTAAGTGTGTTTAAATGATGTTCTGTGGAATCGGCAATGTATGGTTGCCTCTCAGCGCGGATAAAACAGTTAAACACAGTAATTGCCATTTACTCTCAGCTGTGCTTGCATTCCCATGGGAGAGCACAGCGCTCGACGGATACCGCACACACACCCATGCGCACACACACACACACACACACACACACACACACACACACACACACACACACACACACACACACACACACACACACACACATACACACACACACACACACACGCACATCTTACTTTAGATGATTTAATTTTCTTTTCTCTTGTTTTTGTAAGGTTTGGTCCTGAATGTGTACACTGCTGCCCCACAACTCTGTGTGTGTCTCCATAGTGGAGGTCTTGCAACCATCACATCAATATTACACTCTGCCCTGGGGCAGCTGAAGGTTTCTGGGTTACCTTACTGCTTGCTTTCTGTTTCTCTCTCTATCTTTAAAATAAGGCAAGAGAATTACAGTCATTTGCTTTGCCAAAATATGCCCCTTTAAAATTATTTATTATTGACTTTTGTTTTTGTGTGTATAGAGAGAACGAATGGGAGAGAGAGGTGTGTTTCCTGATGTATAAATTAAGAGCACATAACTTCTCCTCCAGGTCACTGAAACAACAGAGCCGTCACCCGCCTGCCAAGCATGAATGTGGGGTGCAGAGAGGGACATAAATGACCCATTGTGAATGTGTGTGTGTGTGTGTATGTGCGTTTGTGTGAGTTTGCCTTTGCATGTGTGTCTATGAATGTGTGTTCATTTAAATGCTCCCATTCAAATGTGCGTGTGTGTGTGCAGTGTATGTGTTTTTGCATGTGTTTGAACATATGTATTTTTAGTACAGCGTGTGTGTCTGTGTGTGTGTGTGTGTGTGTGTGTGTGTATGTGTGTGTGTGTAGTGTGCTTGACTGGGTTTCTCAGTGTGTGTGATTAGGTGATCGCTGCTTTATATTCCCCACAGAGGAATAAAGAGAGTATTTCCCCTGAAAAAACAACTGCGCACAAAGGGTTCTTTGACAAGACCCTCTCTCTCTCTCTATGTGTGTGTGTGTGTGTGTGTTTGGGCTGGGGGGGAGGTTGGTGGTGCAGGTCTTGGACCCTCTGAACTCCCTTCAGCTGTGACCCACTGCTAGCGAGGCTTGACAATACCTAGTATGTGTATGTAAAGACAACATTACTCAGCCTGTCTTGGCTGAAGTCAAAAGCTCAAAACAGAACGCTATCTCAACCCCAGCCTTTATTTTAATGATATATTAATGATGCTGAGTGTAAATTCAGAGTCTGTGTTGTTTTCATTTGATTAAGTGCTGTTGGTGCATTCCAACACTTATTTGTGAAGAAGGGTTTTCATTGATTTACTCTGCTTGTAATTCAGTTTGTGAGTTCCTACATTTCCCAGAATTCCCTTTAAGAACTGCACAGAACTCAGCTGTGGGTATTGAGAAACAAGTAACACTAATGAATGATGGAGTACAAGTAAAGCAAGACATGATTCACAACTTCATGGAGAGCTTTTAGCTCATTGTTTTTGTTACGCAGCTCACATTTTTAATGTTTTGAGTCATTCTAAATGTTCTCATCAGCGTCTTTTGCAGCCGCAGCATGCAGCTTTGATAAACTCACTGTATGCTACCTGCCCAGCACCAAACAGCACATACACAAAATCAGCGACTAGTTGATGATTATAATTCATAATATACATATAACATAACATATAGCTGCCAAAAAACCCTCACCCTTTTTTCAGAAGTTGGTGGCGAACAACACTGAGCTAAAAGGAAATTAATATTGGACTTAATTCGTTCGGTAGTCAAAAAATGACTCTACATGAATTTCAGTGTTGCTCCATGTCTGCTGTACATATTGATGTATAAATAGCAACTGTCTACACAAATTAGCCATATTAAGCTTATAAATTGATAATATTTTAATGCTTTTTGCGCCTCTCCTTAAGTGGCCAAAAATCAGTTAATTCAGGTTCAAGTCATAAAATGAAATGACAGGCTGTTATACATTCCCCTCTTCTCTTATTGTCTTGTGAGGGTGAAGAGGTTCATCTTCAGTGACGCAAACATTCTTTAGATGCAGCTCATGCTCCCTGTGTTTTGTACAACAACAAATCTGTGGTGAACACCACAGCAATCTTATGTAATTCAGGATAAAATATCACATTGATGACATGTTATTCTAATATTTTCTTTTTCTCTTCCCCTTATTTCAACATTTCTTCCTTCTCACCTTGCTGTCAAGGTATAATACCATGTTGCACCAGTGTCACCAAGTGTTAATACCTTAACTGTCACCACAAAATCCCATGTCTGCCCCTTTTTAACCTTACATTCATTTATATCTCCCTTCAACCGCTCATATCAAAGGTTACTGCACTTCCATGCCTCCGAAACCTTTCATAAAGGCAATGATTAGTAAAAGCCAGACAGACTGACAAACAGAAAGATATATAGATAGATGCTTTCCATTTTCCCCAGAGATCAACACTGTACCACACACCAACAGGCACACAGGGGGATTATTTGGGAAAATTCCAGGGCATTTGCTCCAGAGTGGCACCGCGGGCCTCTGAACACCAGCGATTCAGCTAATGTCACTGTGTGAAAGCATCAATCTGTCAACAAAACCCTACTTTGTGGGTCAAAAGGCTTTCAGCATTGCAGCAAAAGACAGAAAAATAAAACACCGGCTCCACATTTCACCAATGAGTGAGAGAAAAGGGCCTCGAGTGAGACTGAAAAGAGAAAATTGTTACCATTACCTTGGAAAGGCAAAGAAAGTACAAAATAGGGAGAAAAAAAATTCTCCATGAGAAGGAATAATCAAGATGGTTATTTTTCTGCCGGATACCGCTGCTCCCTTGCATTATCAAAATTGATCGTGCCTATAATTTTACAGGGGGGAAGACATTGAGAAAGAAAGGAGAACGGAATGCCCTATTGTCGGGCTAGCACATCTCAAACTGTGTGATATTGTAGCAGTTAAGTGGCAATTTTGTTGGGTGCAAGCAGATTTTTTTCTCCCTGCAGAGTGATGCCATTCTGTTCTTTTTCAGTGACGTTAGTTGGCAAAGGTGACTCATGGAGCTGATCACAATCATATAAACCCTCTCTTGTGTACACATGTTGCATTACCTGTTTTATTTTCATATAAAGTTTTTAACCAAAAACAAGTTTCTATGCACTTATAGATCATTCACACCTTAACATACTCAATTAAATGCTGGCCAAACAATATGTGATGTAGGCATCTTAAAACTCTTTAATTATTCACCCAGATTTAGCCCAGTTTTAACCCTTTTCCTCACCTGCAGATTTCTAAATATATACAACTTGATAGTCTTATCTTTCATCAATACTAAATATCATGCAACTCCCTTTTCCTTTAGATTCAACCGGTGTTTAAAACAAGTACTAACATGTAAGGCAAGGGTAGGGACATTTAAAGGGAGGTTGAAAACGGAAAAAGTCCATATGCATAATCCCATTGTGCTACGATTGTTCCCACAGTGTATTTTAAATTTAAAAAAATCTGAAGGAACAACACTCCTGCCAGTCTTGCAGAAAATGGACTCGGATGGAGATGTATCAGAGACAAAACACACAGTCGAATGAGTAATCATCACACAGTCTCGCACACATTGACCCACGAACAAACACACACCTCTTTGCCCTCCAGAGGTACACTATCTGCAGCAGGAAGTCCCACGCAGACACTTCCTGTTGGTCCCAGGAACAATGGCTATTGTCGCAGGCCGCGCCACACTGACATGCCGTGACCTCACCTCCACGTCTCGGCTGACAATAAATCCTCCACCTTTAAATGGAACAAGTGATGATAGATTAACAAGGTAACGGCGCCAAAAGCATAAACACAAAACAGCATCAGGGTTAAAAATGGTAAAATACGTAAGTTTAGGGCAAAAATGCAAGCGGGCATGGGTTGTTTTCACATGGTATTTTTTTTGAATGTTGTTTTTTTCTGAGATTTTATAATTGTCCATGTTGTTTCCAGTTTAGCAACAAACTCCTGGCGCCAAACTCCAGGTCAGACAAAGCAGAAAGACAATGCAGTCACTCTTAATCGAAACACTGAGCTGCAATATCTCACCCTCAATCCATCCTGCCTTTACACATTGTCACACTTAGAACAGACACCATGGTCCTGTCAAACTAATCAGTTCATTTTCATCCATTTTGACTTTTATCTGATGGACAACCAGCACGTACACAAGTCAATACTAATGCTGAAACTTTCTTTTTCTATAGCAAAGATCTGAGTGCTGTGGTCTGGCCCAGCTACCAAGATTTCAACAAACAAACTATATATTTTATATTCTTTTTTCTTTCATAATCTGATGTCATTTGTTGAGTTAAATGAGTTTACTAGCAAGTGCTAAATGGGCTGAGCAGTGTCTGGTTTTCTCTCTTAATCCCTTTCATATGTCTGTTTTTGAGTGTCAAAAACTCTTTGTTGTTTATGCTGCTTTCACAAAAAGTGAAGACTGTAGTCATATTCCTTGGAATTATATGCAGTGTACAATTTATGTCAATTGGTGACAGATTTGAACCCATTTTTACACTTTTATACAAAACAAGATGTATGTTTTTCTTACAAAATGAGCATGGGAGTATACACATTCTGGCAGGATAAGACATCTTTCCCCAACTGTATCAAATTGTTTTAGGTGCTTCATCTTAACCATGCTTTGACCAAAATGTCATTGATCACAAGGAAGAATCCAACATGAATGTTCTGATTGGCAATGGGATTCAACAAGAAAATTGTTTGGCCATGTTGAGCACATGAACAACACACACGTTAATTTTCTACCACCTTCTGCTCTCCACTATTCCTTTTCTTTTTAACTTTATTCTCTTTTAAGGCAAAGCAAGTTTATTTGTGTGGCACATTTCAATAACAAGGCAATTCAAAGTGCTTTACATAACGTAGAGAAAATAAAAATGAACTAACGTAGAATAATATGTTCAAGTGTAAGAAATGAATCAAAAGCCTCAAATTTGATTAAATAAAAGGCAGAAGCAAACAGAAAAGTCTTCAGCCTTGATTTAAAAGAACTGGAAGTTTGTTCCAGATATGTGGAGCATAAAAACTGAAAGCTGCTTCTCCATATTTAGTTTTGACTCTGGAGACAGAAAGCAGACCTGTCCCAGACAATCTGAGAGGTCTGGATGGTTCATAATGTAGCAGAAGGCAAATTCATTGCAGGCCCTGGCGGATAGAAGTTCAGAGGCTATTGACGCAGGAGGTTTGTTATCCTGTCGACAGCAGCAAACAAGTCATGTGCATTATTATTGTTTTCGGCGATGAGGCCGGAGAACAAGGAGTGCCTTGTTTTTCAGAATTCTGAATTATAAATCCACAGTCTCCCTTTATAGATGTCATAATGAACCCGGAGATGTGTTTGTCAAAACCTATGGAGATCTTTTCTTACCAGAGACCACCTTCACCTTAGTGGGTGCAATGGCATCAATAACATTTGTGATTTTAGAACTGAAATCTACAACCTCATTGACTGAGACCCAAGTGAGGGTGGGTGTGGAAGTGAAAGCCTGAATAAATATTTCACTGGTGTTTTCAGTGATATAGAGTTTTGTGATTACCTCTGAACATTTGTGTGCATGGAGATTAGTACTCTCAAAGAAAACACAGGAATGATCAGAGAGAGCAACATCGAACATCGAACGTTCAGACTCTTGAAAACGATTAAACCCAGAGCGTGAACACACACAGTTCTTTAGCCCTTCTGTCCTAGGGGTTGTCAACATGGATGTTAAAATACCCAACAAACAGAATTTCAGCAAAGTCATCAAAAAAGTTTGCACAGCATTTAGGTTGCCTGTAGATATTTAGAAATACAGCTCGAGAAGTGGAATTCAACTGAAGAGTCACATATTTCAGCTTCACTCATAAATCTGAAGTTGGGAGGGACTGACTTGAAAAGAACAGCTGCACTGTTATCTTGGTTTAATCAAGTTTCAGTTCAAAACATAAAATCAAGATTGTGCTTGATAATGAAATCATTGATTCAAAATGTTTTTCCTGCCAAAGATCTGACATTTAATAAAGCCAGATTTAGCCTGTTAAAAGCATTATCTGCTCATTTTTTTGGGGAAGACTGAGACTGACGAGGATTTGATGCTAAATTTGATAAATTTGCAGAATTGGTCGTGTGCTTCCAGTTTATTAGCAGATTCATCAATCTTTTTGTATTACCTGTCAAGACAGGACTTGAGAAAACTACTGGCACGCTGGGCCCTGGCTTGTCCTGGGAAGAGTCATGAGTGTTTTATCAAGCTGGGGAGACAGAGGACAATTCTCTTTGTTACACCACATCATTGGCCCCTATGTGCACTATGATGGTTTTCACAGTTAGATTGGCAGCCATGATAAACAGGATTCTTTCTGTCCTGTCAGAGATCAAAGTATTTTGGTGTTCCTACTGTAAATGCTTCTTATATCTTTAACAGCAAGGTCCCTCACAATCCGTTTGAGGCCCGGTTGTAAGCCTTTGACTTTTTGAATCACTCTCAATTCTTACGCTGCCATGTGAAGATGAAAGGTTATCCATGTTATCAGATGGAGATCCAGGGTCCTGCAACAGTGGTGCAAATTGTTTCTCCAGTTGCACTCAGTTGTTGCAGAGGTTTGTTGCTAACTCTCCCTTTTGCAGCTGTCAACATCTGTGTCCTACTAAGAACAAGGGTTGAAAAGGTGCTCTGTCTGGATGATAATGCAGGACAGTCAGTCTCATCACAAATCTCAGGGCACTGGGCTTCGCCTGTACTTAATCTTCCCATTTCCCAGGGAAATGATTTACACTTAGGCTTTGCACCAAGAGAGTTTCAGGGAGGATTACCTGGTACACAGACCTCCTGTTTCTTGAAGACTTTTTTGGTGCTAAGTAGCCATGTGTTAGTACCATCTTGTTCTTCTAAGTGGTGAATTTAGGTTTCCAGTGCTGCAATCTTTGGTATTAGTTTGTGCAGGAAACAACTCCCCCACCCTGGAATATTAGCAGATGAGTGCAAGCACTGAAGCCTGTTTGCATATCACACCAAAATTAGGGAGCATTATATGTATAATATGCCAATGTTGACTTTGTAAAGCTGAGCAAGAGGTGACCAGTAAAACCAGTCTACAGCTGTTGGCAGATGTGCAGCTCTACTGTGTCTACTGCACTCAAAAAGTACCCTACTCAGTAAAAGTTACCACAGGAAGAAAGGGTGTAATAACAGGCAAATGTGCACACTATCAAAATGGCATAGGCATGTGTCCCGAACAATGGGGGTCATGGGTCAATGTGTCTCTGTGGAAAAACTGGCTGCACATTGAGTGACTGAAACCAAATAGCGTGCCTGTACCTGTGAGAAACAGTTTTAGGGAATAATCATGATGAATTGAGTTCATATGGTGCTTGCATATATGTCATCCCACACAGAAAAAATGAACCGGACAAAAAACATTCACTTCCCCAGACAAGCCAGGGATTCAAACTTCTGTGCATCATGAAATAGATGGGGAAACTGTAGATAATATATTGAGAGAGAAAAAAATATTATGTTCATTAATCAGCTGATGACACAGCTCCAGTGGCCTTGGTGGAGTAGGAAATAATGGAACACAACCAAGCTCCCTTACCTTATGTTTCACATGATCCTCGAGGGTGTTAGAAAAGGGTTCCAACATTCGACAATGCCTTGTGAAACACTGCACGTGTGTATATGTGGTTGTGTGCATGTGTGTGCTTGTGTGTATGTGTGTGTATGAACATCCCTTCGTCCCCATCTGTACAGAGCAGCTGCCGTCAGGATGCTTCTGGGGATTAAACGCCTCTCTCACACACAATCTGCCCCCCCCCCCCCCCCCCCACCACCCATCCACAGCTTCTTCACCTTTCCACCTCCTTCCATTTCACCCTCTTTATTTCTCTCTCTCTGTCAATCTTTTATCTTATTGCCAATACTCCATCTCTGCATGTTTATATTTTAAAGTCTGATTGTTGCAATTGTTGTGAAGAACTACGTCTGCCCAGATATCAGAGTGCCTGGCCCCGAATCCCATGTGTGAAGAGTGTGCAAAGCATGTAGAGCAAGTAAGGTCAAATGGGTTCTATAACAGCGTAAACAAAAGAGGGGCTTTAAAACTGCACTAGCCTATATTTTCTAAATGAGCAATTGATTAAATATTAATGTGAAAGGTGTCATTTGTGGTGATGAACCCACAGAAACTTAGCAACGGACCCTGGTTTTACGGACCCCAACTTTACTGTTTTGCTTCAGTATCACTGCTCTTACAGCGTTTTTTCTGCAAAAAAAGCTCTGACAGACCTATTGCATGCTTCCTGCCCAGCAGTCAATGGTAGTCAGAGTTTAGAACTTGCTAGTGAACAGATTTGGTGAAGCACAGAGGTACAAGGAGAGTGAATATCATCAAGAAGCCAGAAACACAGCTTCAAATGGATGTATATATAGGTGATATAGGTGCTGTTTGTTATCACATGGGCCATATCAACTTTATTAAGTGATAATATGTCAAACTGCCTCTAAGTAGCTAAAAAAAAAAGAATGTTTCTTTCATGTTTTGACCTGACATGTCTAATTTTATGTGTGCAACCAAAAATCATTTCTCAAAATAAATATATTTTGTGCATAAAAACAGTCTGATTTTTGTTGCTTTGTGCAGTCACCATTTCTACATTTCATCCGTTCACATCTGAATACGGTAGGCCTTGAGTTCAATGGCACTTTATCAAATCTGATTATCAAATCCAAATCCTTTCAAATCCCTTATTGTGTTTAGCTTCAAAGAACATTAAACAACATAAGCCATTAATAACTTCGCATTCAAGTAGTTAATATCGTCTAATCCTCAAGTTCTCCTGATAAACTGTGTTACATTTTTGCAGTATTTAGCTAAATGGCTATCTGAATGTTTTGTACGATAGTCCTTGATATTAAAAAGGAAGAAGAAAATGAAGGATTGGTTATTGGATTTTTAGAGTGTAAAAGGAGGCGGTGCACCGTAGTGAAGCCGGATGTTTTACCAACATGGAACTAGATTCAAAATCGAACCAGCAATGACAATCTAACCCCACGTCTGTATCAAATTATCACCGTGTCAAATGTCCTTCACAGTCTCTGGGTCAAACAGCAGCGATACGCTTGTTAACCCAATCTACGCATCCATCTTTATTAAATATGAAATCAAATAAGAAGAAACATGCTCATTGTGAAGATTTTAAAGTTTTAGCATGTGGATAGGACTGTTTTCATCTGCGAGTAAGTGTCTACACATGTTTGTTAAGAGAAAATGTGTGTGACAGAGAAAGAAGTAAAGTGTGTGCATGTGTGCGCAGCATGTGTGTAAGCATGGCTTGAGGGGTGAGAGAGTTTTATCCTACTGTCAGAGAGAATGTGTCAGATTTCCACTCCTTTGTTCCTTGTCGCCGAGCCTTGTCGTTACGTCTATCCGTGTGTGTGTGTTTGCCTGCCATCCCTGTCGGCTTTAGTTATTAGTCACTGGCTCTGTCGAGAGGCGCCTTTTTTTTTCCCAAATAGTTTTGAAGTCATAAATCCATAAGCAGACAGATGTAAGCTGGCGACCAAATACAGACATATATTAGGCATTCCCCTGGATCCAGCAAGCTGCTTGATGGGACATAAATGCAATCATATCCTTTCTCCCAAATCCCTCAGAGCTTTCACATTCTCCCTTCACCACTGTTGATAGACTATTAAGATACAGATGCTCTTGCTGTATACGCTAAGTCGGCTGAGATACTTCTCATGTATACCATATGTCTTTTCTTAAATTTTGATACACTGCATCTTCTCTGAAGTGCTGATAAGACATTTTAAGCAAATATAGTAAGCATTGTGGTCCAAAGCAGTGTGTGGGCAGCAGGCCTGGACCGACTGCAAAGGAAAAGCAAAAAATGAAAGAAACAAACTGAGTGAGCACATTCTGAAAAAGGTTGGAATAATGGAATGATTTTTTTTGAGTTTCGGAGGGAATCTGTCGGACTGTGAGAATGAGAACGAGATAGGTTACATCCTGTCTAAACCCTTGAAATCATTATACTCCTATTACTGTAATTGAGTTTGACAATAATACCAAATGCTCCAATAATGCCAGATTATGAATTCATTATGATATGCTATAATAATGCTGGCCAGATGCTGCCGTTTTGTTTGGCCTGCAAATGAATCTAATCCAAACTGAACATCTGACAATGGAGGTTTTCATAACCCCCAAATGACTTTGAACAGGTTGTAGGTTGTATTCATTTGCAAAAACACTAATTAAACGCAGGGAGAGAAAAAAACCACAGGGAATCAAAGATTGGAGAATGATGATTGCTACCACAAAAATCTAAAAGATTGGTTATTTCTATGCTTTTGTAATTCTATCACATATGAAAGGTTCATTATTTAATCACAAGAAGTTCATAATTTATATCTTTTGAGTGTCAGCTATAGAACATCGTCATGGGCTTCAAATAATAGTTTTATCTGATTTAAATCATATTTTTGTCCAAGTGTAGTTAGAAATCATAACCTCATGACTGAACAGCACTAGAGAGTAACGTATGATGGCACTTTCCTCTGTTTTTGACATTTATTTTAGATCAAATTCAATCCAAACAATGATAAAGAGGAATTGATAGAAGACAAAAAAGAGGAAACAGAAAAGGCCACCAAACTAATCAAACTATATGCTTATCAAAAACAGGCATCTGACAATTCTGGTGAAAAAAAGCTAAACAAAAGACTAGTTATCAGCTCATACTTGTCAAATCCTCCTGTGTTTCCCAGATGATGTGAATATGCTAAATAAGGAGCCTTGAGAGTGACAATGATAACAAGAGTTTGGTTTCATTGTGTCAGTGCTGGCTAGCGTCTGCTTGCAGGCGCACAGAGGTGGTTTGGAACAGGAAGCACCGCCTTGACCCTTGCTTCCTCCATTGCGCCTTGTTTATGTTCCAACGACTTCCTGCATTTCTCTGTCATTTCTCAGGCTTGGAATAGCACGGCCAGCGGATGGATATATCATGATATATTTGTCTAGCAGGGCGCATACGTGTAGAAATAGCAATGGAAGCTGAAGGGAGAGCTGCGTCCTACTAACTGGAGATTATTGTGGTGCAACTGCAATGCTAGTTTCCAGTCACTAGAGGGTGGTTAAGCATGAGCTATGTGACCAGGATCCAACTGTGGAAATACAGTGCATGACAGGAGGTAAGATTATTGACATGTTATATTAAATGATCTCTCCTTGCTGTGAAGTACATTTGGGCATTCAAGCTATATTTTCTCTGAATTGTAATAGAAAAATGCAGTATTAGATAAATAAATGCAAAAAAAATGTGCTTTACAGGGGCATGAGAGGGAATTTAAAATGTTAAGTTATTTGAACTAGACTTTTAAATCACATTTCATCAGCTGTTGAAATGTTAAACCTTTGCTATAATCCCTTTATCTCATCAATGACTGCAAACAGTGGTAATTAAACAACATAGGAATGGGACTGTGTTACCTTTATTTTTAGTGTAGTCTTTCTCTCACTGAGTGTTTGTGTGGGTGTGCATCAGTGTGTGTTCACGGGGAGATTTGTGATAGAGCCGGTATGAAGCACAGCCTATAATAAATATCTTTACCATCTTAACTTGAAGTGACATAAATCCACTTGATCCCTGAGCTGCTCAAGATGCTTTTCTTATTTTCAGATTAGAGAAATGATTTACTGGTTGGTTTGATGTGACCTATTTTACTTTGTTTTAAGACACTGACCCACATGTTTTAAATAAATGTAGAAGACAAGTGCAACTTCAGTGGAAACAAAGGCATTTGAATCTCAAAGAGATTAATAGACTTTATAAGAAGAGTGATTTTGCAATTAACTGATTAACTTTAGTTGATTGATGATTGATGATTGATGTGCTCATTAGAGAACAACAAATAATCACAGCATAACAATTGAGACACATGATAAGACATAATAATAACACATAACCCACATGCCTTAAAACATTACATGCATCTGTGCGTGTAAGATATCTATATAATCATCCCAAGAGAAACGTCAGATGTTTTAAAATACAGCAGAAGTTAGTGCTTTGCTTTCATAAAGTGCTGATGCAGAATTGAGGAGCCATTTAGTAATTGGATGGTTCTGCAGTAAGTGCTACAGTGTGGCAGCTAATCACCAACAGAGGACTGATTTGTGCTTATAAAGGCCTCCAATGTCATTGGTTTGATCATTGGTGCCCTGTCTTCAAAATATGTGCCCGTTTTGGGGGGGATGGGGGTAGAGGGGGGGTAGGGTGGGGGCACTGTTCCAGTTCCTTGTCGCCCCAGCAGGGTGTCATTTGGCCGGGCTCTTAAGCTTCAGGCCCCAGGGGTCTGGCACAAGCTGCCAAATTCTGCGAAGGTAGCTGCACTACAAGTAATACACGGTGCTCAGTGTGTGGCTTTGTATGCATGTTTGTGTGCGCCTTTTGTTTTTGTTAATAATATCAAACACAGGCTGTATTAGGTCATATATTTACCAGAGAAAATCATCAATTATATGATAGTGAATCACATAACATTGAATTTTACAATGTTTTTGTTCTATAATGAGAGTATGATTAGTGGCTATAGATGTAATGTAATTTTTCTGTAAGCAATGAATTACATCAAACATATTATTCTTGGCTGAAATTTTAAACGGATGATATTATGTTATATGGAGTCATAAACAAAAAAATAACTTCAAAGGAATCTGTGGAAATGGCTGAGAAGTCAGAGACAGCGTTGTGCCCTGAGAAAAGAGAGGAAATTGACAATAAGACCTTTCTCAGATTGAGCATTAAAAGTTATGCTCACATCGTGGACCTGGCATCCTGATTCCCATTCCTCCCACACACACACACACACACACACACACACACACACACACACACACACACACACACACACACACACACACACACACACACACACACACACACACACACACACACACACACACACACACACAGAGCAACAGCCATAAACTACAGATAAGATGAAGAGAGAGATATAGAGAGAGAGCTGCTTGATCTTGATTTAGAGGAATGTTAAAGAAATTAGGACATTTCTTGATGCCCAGTTTTGAAGTATAAAGACCAACACTGATTTTGGATAATTTCCTAAACCTTAAACATAGAAACTAATACTTTATGAAAAAAAAGAACATAGCAGGAAAATAAGTGTGAAAAATAACAATTTTTGGCAACTTGATTTTACAAATCTGAAGTCATTTTTTACAATAATGAGTATTTTAAGAATGGTACTATCATTTTTTGGCTTGGATATTGTTGTTGGCACATCACACATATTTATTTGTTTATTATTATATCATTTTTGTAACCTTGTTTCATTTGTAACAATTAAAAAAAAAATCTTGCTTCATGCCAGAAATAAATGAAAATCATTTCAAAGTAAACCAAAATGTTTGGCCTTCACAAACCATCAGAACAAAAAGTGACTAAATAACCTGTACCAACAGTATTGTGCTCTGATGGACACCAAACCTCATATATCATTACAATATATAACTATGATGAAGTCTAAGAAGTCAAGAAAATAAAACCATACAATGGATTTATCAATACTCATTCAAACACAGCATTTTCTGACAGAGCTTTAAAATGGTCAAAATTATAAATATCCATACATTGACTTCAAAGAATCCCACTAAGTAAATGTATTAAAGTATCTTAATAAGCAGACCTGGAGACAAAAAAAAGTTATATTTAAGGGGAAAGTCAGCATAAATGAGCCCAAGATAAACTAAATTCTATGACAGGTGCACTGTAGCAATATGATCATACTCCAGACTCCAGATTGTTGTGGCTAAATTTAACTGAAATGTACTTTATGATCAGTGATATAGCATTTTGGGGTGGAAGCACTTTCAATCTGGAGTGAAAATCAAACTCAGAGTAAAAGTAATGAACTCAAGAGGAAGCAAAAAGAGAGAGAGTGATAGAGAGAGGGAGAGAGAGAGAGAGAGAGACAGAGAGAGAGAGAGAGAGAGAGAGAGAGAGAGAGAGAGAGAGAGAGAGAGAGAGAGAGAGAGAGAGAGAGAGAGAGAGAGAGAGAGATAGTTCCCTGAGCTAGCTAGCTGCTAAACGCTGAAGTGAGGAGAATGAATTTGGATTGACATCCCAGTTATTGCTCTTGACATTTGTGCATCGTCCAGGCGCAGTAAAAGCCGCACCTAGGGGAGGTTGTGTATGTGTGTGTGTATGTGTGTGTGTGTGTGTGTGTACTGATGAGCTAAGCGCAGCTGAGGACAGACAGTGAATGAATAATAAAGTGTGTCAAACCTGACCTATGCGGTCACTCTATTTAGACGTTCCTTTGTTTGACCGCCGCCCCGACCTCCTCTCACACATCATCATACACACACACACACACACACACACACACACACACACACACACACACACACACACACACACACACACACACACACACACACACACACACACACACACACACACACAAACAAAGCCTCTTGTGTGAGCTAACTTTAGAATGAGGAGACGCCAATGAGTCCCTTTGTTTTCTGCAGCTTTAACATACAGTAACTGTTGAACTGTGAAAGTGAATTGGACAGGGATCAACCATATAATATAGTTTTGACAGCCTTTGAAGCGCATCCGCTCTGCCCCCGCGCATTTGCTGATTGCCCCTGAGCCCTTTTTCTCCTCTGCACAGGCATACTGTGGCATTTACAAGGTACAGTGGGCAGCAAAACGCACATTAGAAACAACTAAGCATACATGGATAGAGAGAGAGGTACAGTGAGGCAGTGGGTGAATCATTTTGTGTGGTTGGAGTGAAATGATGCATGTAGTAGTAAGTAAAAGACTTAATAAACAATGATCTGTAGGTTATGAGCATCATAATGCAAACGACATTGCACACGATTAATCAGTCAATTAATTAGGAACCCTATATAAGGATATTGCATCACTTTGACCCTCCGATAAGGATACATCTCAGATATTATTGTAATGACTCTGTGCTTCTTAATACGTAATGTAAGACAACAGCATTGTCATTTTGGTCAGGACTGGACAGTGCCAGTTCAAATTAAGTTGATGAATGACAAATTCAGTAAAAATCAACATCAAGCATCTTTAAAAAACTGTATTCACTTTGAGTGTGTGAACAGTGTGTGTATCAGTGGACTGTTGCTACTTTTCAGAAAA
The DNA here is from genome assembly GCF_963691925.1 of Scomber scombrus. Classification (NCBI taxonomy): domain Eukaryota; kingdom Metazoa; phylum Chordata; class Actinopteri; order Scombriformes; family Scombridae; genus Scomber; species Scomber scombrus. Next base: position 7,768,472 of record NC_084991.1, read on the forward strand.
CACAAATTCAAAAAAGAAAATGTGTGAGAACTCGTCCCACTTAATTGTGAATTCAGTGGATTTTTGCTGCTGGCTGGTACAAACCTAAAGGACTTGAAGGGTGCAATACAAAGGCGATAAGTAGAGCCAGTCTGTAAGAAACTTGTTCAAAACTCAACCAAAGGGATGAACACTAATTATAGATTTAGGATTTTGATTATGGTAATGGCATGCTGATTATTCTGTTGCTCCAAAATATTACATAGGTGTTTGGGTCTTGGATCTACTGAAAGCGAAAGCCACATGGAGTTGTAATGATAAGCTGATTAATTGATTAGTTGATCATCTGGCAACTATTTTGATGATTGATTAATCACTTCAGTCATTTTTCAAGCAAAAATATTTGATGGTTCCAACTTCTAAAATGTGAAGATTTGCTGTTAATTCAATATCTTAACATTTTTAAGACCGTATGTTGACCAAAACAAGCTATTTTAGATCTCTGAGAAACTGTGAGCTCCACTTTTTGACATTTTAACATTTCAACAAACTAATTTACATTAAAAATATTCAGTGCCTATATTCATTGTGTTCCTCTGCCCATTAATTCAGTATTTGGCTGATATTTGTCATTTGTTTGTATTTTACCAATCTTTACCATGTTCAGGGAACATAGTTGATCGAGTAGCCACTCATGCCTCAGGTAATTGGTCTGAAAAAAATAAATAAAACATTGGTTGAGCAGCTATTATTATCTTCCTAAATAGAGGATGGAGGAAAAGGAGATGGGCGTTATTATTTGCGCAAAGCGAACATGTGAAACTGGAGCAGCAGCCAAAAAATTTTACAGCCACTTTTCATACCTACAGGGGCTGAGTGTTCCATCCTCAAAAGATAAAGTTTACCTTTAATTAACCATTATATGTGAAAACTTGCAAGCACACACTGCCTTTCAGAATACAAACACAATTATAACCTCGCTGCTATCACAATTAGCCTGTCTTCAACTTTTTGTTAGCATATTCAATTAACAACTTTGGCCAAAAATAATAATAATTCAACAAAAAATCCTTATATAAACACTGTATTTTATAATTTCAAAAGGGCTAAGACATGTATGCCTTCTTCACTGTTATATAAATGTTAATCATGTAACCTGCTCTCATACAACATACTGAAATGCCATCATACAAAATATTTTTCAACTGTAACTGTGAACACTTTTCAATAGCCTTATAAAATATTTTCACTATATGAGAGCATTTTAACTGTGTATGAGCATACTTTACTAGGAGGTGTGAAAGCTTTTCAGTTGTTTTAAGGAGAGCGTTTCAATTGCGTATGTAAGCGTTTTCAAATTAGAATTCTGAATAATGTCACTATCGGCCCCTCATATTTTTTTTACATCGTACCATTAACTTACCATTAACATGTTGATGTTACTAATAACTTGGTACAAGCCACAGTTAAACATTATAGTGGTTTCTAATGACAACATTTAAACAATGGCTAGCAGACGTTTAACTGTAAAATTATCAGGTTTAAGCTGTTGGTGAAAGAGTTCATAAATTGGGAAGGGGTGAAGGTTTATGTTAGCTACATGAAAGATCACATTATTTATGTCATCTTGCTAGTATTTGCTTAAGACCACCAAGTTCTGAACCACGGGCTAACAGGCAAAGAAGCTGGCTAGTTTGCTAAGCTGCTAGCCTGTGTCCTATAGCTCTGTGGCTAGCACTTATCTGGATGGCTCTAGCAGTTATGTTAAATGGATAATAAAGCTTTGACACATTAAAAGCTATTCCTGTTGACAGTCTACAGCTGCATCTTGCTGCAGGGCACAATTCGCCCACTATGTTTTCAACTCTGTTTGCAAATTAGCTCTGACCATTGTGGCTGCCCAACTGTGTCCTAATACCAACAGAGCCTTGTGGGACCACTCTAGCCTATAAGTATGCTAACTGTCATGAATTATCATCATAATGATGCATATAGATACATGTACTACATCCTAAGAATATGTTGAGGTTTTATTGGTGTACCCTTTAGATACATTGTGTGGTAAAGTGAGTTTTAGGGAGTTTGGAGATGCTGGCTGACCTGCGGTACTTTCTATGGCAGTTCTAGTTTGGTGGCAGTGCCTGTTCCGGAGAGGAAACAAATTGACATCTCCTCCCCTCGGTGCCTCAGCCTTGTGTAATTTGCCCAAACCTTGGTGTGTATGTGCGCGTGTTATGTGAAGTGAAGTGAAGTGAAGTGAAGAGAGAGAGAGGGAGAGCGGGAAAGAGGTGGAGAGCGAGAGAGAGGGAGACAGAGAAGTGACACAAATCAATGTGAGCACCCAAACCACCATCACCAGCAGCAGCAGCAGCCTCCCCCGACCTCCATCACCTCACTGCTTTTCCCTGAGAGAGGGGCGGATAGAGACATAGTCACAGGAAAGACCGTCTCCTCACAACGCAGCATCCGGTAAGTCGTTATAGAGATAGAAAAATACCTCCCACCATACACAAGTTGTAGAAACGATGGCAACAAGGGTGCGTTGGCAGAGTGACTCGGGTCTCCAAGGCGCAGAGCGCACAGAGCAGGGCAGACAGCAGTCAAGGCTGAGCGCCTTTTTCTGCTTTGCCGTGCACCAGCTCCTGTGTGACTGCTTTCGCTGCTGCAGCAAAGAGAAAATAATGCTCAGAATAGGACAGCGCGAAAGAGCCACTGCCGGTCCTCCTCCATTCATATGTTTTAAAGCCTGCTGGGGATTAGGGATTGGATTGAGGGAAGCTTTTTTCCGCCAATCACCACCCTGCCTCCCGGAAAGCAGGCGAGAGATGGTGGATGAGTAGAGGAGAGGGAGGGAGAGATAGAGAGGTAGTAGAGAGCTTGTTCTCTGTCAGACTTCACATGAATGTTACATTAATATTCATGTAAGGACATCTGTTTCTACCTGTTTCTACATTTATCACATTTGGTAACTCTGGAAACATTGGTATCTTAACAAGAATTAACAGTTAAATACTTTAATTTGGATAATCCAAACTTAACTTACTCATCTTGTAACTTGCAGTTGTAAAGAATTAACTACAGATGGGTGTTTTAGTGCTGCAGATGCTGAGTTGGATCGTGCACTTTACAATACTCCCAGTGATTTCTAAATAAAGTCAAAAGTTTGATTTGATTTCGCTCCTTATAGGAAGTCACTGCTCCACGTTGCCATTTGGTTTTTCTGTCATGTTGGTCTATATTGTGTTGCCAGTACTTTAATCTAGTTTACCCAGTACAAACACATTAACCAAATAGGATACACACCCGCATAGTGACTGGCTGTAGTAACAATACAGTTACATTGTTAGAATAAAACCACAGATAGTAGCTATGACACAAGGTGATGTTTAATCTTCAGACTTTGAACTCTTCATAACTGGAGCTGACTTTAAATAGTTGGTGTCAAATGTGGATGGTGGTCAAAGTTTTGAACATGCACAAATGGACACTTAATACTGTTAAAACCCCAAATGAAAAGATGAACTGTTTGCATCTTTGACTGTGTTGTATGTGTTCAAGCACTTAGTCCAATATAGTCTTTTTTTATGTTTATCTTTTTGCAATTGTAACCTGCCTGTTGTTTGATACAGTATGTATCTTGACATATGTTGTAGGTGGCATGCAGTGGTCAGTGTAGTTAAAGTGTTAATGCAAATTCCTTTTAGACAATTGATATGACAAAATCCTAATGGGTTGTCTGGAACGTGCCAGAAGTTGGCACGCAGTCTAATGACAACTGATGGTTGTCTTTCTTCAGTTACTTTATAATCAGTCTTTTCACATACTTAGCAGTAAGAAAAAAGGGGACTCAGAAACAACCACAGGAAATCTTAATCTATATGTTGTTTTTCCATAATAAACAACTTCAATCCAGGATTTACATCTGAGGAAAAGTTACATCTTTTCCAAAACTGACATGTAATAACTTTATAATAATCCACTTGTCCAGTTCACATCCTTTGTGTGTTTGTACATGTCAAACTCTCCGGGCATTTCTTGTTAACAAGCCTTACATGCCTCGGCATCCTGCCAGCTAATGCCTGCCTTTATGGCTCGAGTGCTGTGTGTGTGTGTGTGCGTGTGTGTGTGTGTGTGCGCCTTTGCGACTTCACAGGAACCTCCTTGAGCCGTGTGCTTTGTTCATTATGAGTTCAGAGACAAACTTTGGTCTCCATGTTCATTGATGATTTCAGGAATCGGAGGAGCCTGCGCCCGTAAAAGTCGAAGCTGTTAAACTAAACTATAAAAGCTGTGTCCTGTTGATGCAGGACACATAGTGTGTGATTGTGTTACAGATGCGCAGTTCTACTTTTTCACTGCCAAAACAAACCGCTGAAGCATCTCTGCTATTGAACAGCGTTGTCTAGGACAATTAGCAAGGGCTGAACTTACTTACAGAACAGTACTGAGGTAAAATCATTTATCTCCATTAGAGAGATCTAACTTTAATTTATGCACCACAAATGGGAAAGATCAAGTAACTTTAGTTTGACTCTTGACATACTGCTCTCATCATTGGGTTTATTATTAGACCTATTCTTTGCTACTCTATATTCAGAGTTTTCTTCACCCTGTGAGCTCATTTTATTTGAAGAGCCAATCGCATTCATTGCTGAGTCATACAGTAACTGCACTGAATGTGAAGTGTGTCTGCTATTTACAGTCATGCAGTATCAGTTGCTGCTGCCCCCCATTTATTATTGTGGCCGGGTGAGCTTGGCAGTGCTGGATATTGTTATCGGGCTGAAGCATCAGGGATTGGTTTCCGCTCCGTTTTAGACAGCAATGAAAACACAAACATGTGCTGTACACAGAAATACACACACACACATCTACACAGGGATTGTTCTGTGCTTGAGTGTGTGTTGGAGTGAGTATGCACACAAGTCCCGGGGCCCAGAAAACAAGACGCACTGTTAGATCCAGGTAAGAGTCAGATAGAAAGAGACATCTGTCAGTCTCTGAATGGTATTTTCCCAATGCGACTGATGATGTAGTTTCTCTCTGTCTCTCTTTTACACACACAGACACACACACACACACACACACACAAACATAACGGGGGAGGGCTCAGGTGAGAAAGCGGTGTGCGTTTGAGTGTCAGTACTTTAACGGGGTGTCGATCTCGTACAAGACAGGAAGCAGTAAACAAATTCTCCAACATGTGTCGGCTTGCTGAAGCGTATCCCTCTCTCCTTCTCTCTCTATCAAAGTATGTTTTTGTGACTTATGGCGGAACGAAACGTACAGTAACAGCTGAGTGAAAATTGGAACAGCTCTTGAGTTTTGTTAGTGCTCTTGCAGTGGAGTTTGCTTTGGCGAAAGAAATTGTGCAACAAACAGCTACACGTTTGTTGAATAATTTAAAAGGCTTACAGAATCGGTCTACTAAACATTTGACAAGTGGCTTTGGATGTTTGGAAATAATCTAAAATCAAACATGACCTCTCGGAAATTTTCCGCAAGTGCATTATTTATTATGAGCCATCCATATCTCCAGATCCCCAAACAGTCGAGCTGGGCAATAACTCAATTTTATCATCTGTTGACTTTAAATGGAATCATATTATAATGTTATGATCTTTTAGAGTTATTGTTTGGCAAAATATGCTTGTGGTAATTATTGATTGGAAGCAAATTGCGATGAAAAACATACAAAATGAGCTGTTAAATGTTTTGTTTTACACATAAAGATTTTAGTTCATTAAAATCAAATGACAAATTGATCATTGTGTATTTGATTTTTGAGTCAAAACAACAAAGTCTGCTCACTGAAAGCTCCTAATCCGTATTGTATATATTTGTGGAAAAGAAGGATAATTATGAATATTGGGATATTGATTTGAGCCATATTACCCAGCCTTTCCTAGAGGATTGTGGTTCTTAGGGTCAAAGTTACAATAACATTGTTGAAAATGTGTGGAAGGACTGTGGTTAGAGATGCAGTTCAACAAGCACTTTGTTTCAAGTATACTGATTCCTTTAGGTGCTTGTTGTCTCACAATTAGTGGATGTAATTGTATATTGTCATGTGTCTTCCTGTTTGTCCATGAATGAATTTGGCCAATATAAGCTGACACTTCTGGCAAATTAAAGTTAAAGGTACCCTATAACATTTTTTAAACAAAATAATGTTTTTATTCGCTGTGTCTCATCAAAATCTGTTGTGTGTGTATCTTGATGGCTAACAATTGTGTTTGTGTTTCCTTCATCACAAAGCCGATTTTTAAAATATTGAAACCTGCATTCTTTACAACGATCTTTTCTAGCTGAAAGTATACTTCCCTGCCTTCCTTCCCTACTGCGTTGGTACTTTTCTTGGCATGTTAACACCACCAACATTGACAACACTGTCAGTCACTGGAATAGCATGAAGCAGAAATGGAAGCAGAAATGCGTAAACAAAAACACAACAGGGGCCCATACATCAAAACATTGCTCTATAGCACTACTAGTGGTCAACAACTCCACAGGGTACCTTTAACTTCTTGAAAGATTCATACCAATTAACTTTATACATACATAATTATACATTAAATCATACTCTATACATTGTTAAATCACTGCAATCCAGTTGATGGAAATGCTCAGTAAATGGGAACAGTTTTTTCGTCCTTTTCTTTCGGTGTCTTCACTTGACTACATATTAGGGATGATATTCTCAATATAGTCCTCATAGTCTTAATATTCAGTTGCAGCCCTTTTTTTTTTTTAAATCCATCTCTCAGTTCATAAGTGACTGGTATGAATTTAGAGGAAAACCAATAGCAGATAATATGTTTTACCCAGATTCACCTCATCACTGTACTTCTTGAAAACTCAAGTGTCTACTTAAGTGTACACTGTGATAAGTGCAAGTCTCCTTTTCTCTCTCTCTTTCTCTCTCTCTCTCCCCCTCTTTCTTTCTTTCGTTTAGACTGTATCCATACTTAATCTTGTTCTCTCCCCTCTCTATCCATCTATCTAATTATCTATCTTTTGCTCCCTCACTGTGCCTCTCTGCAGACTTTGGATGAGAATGAGGAGTGCGCTGCCAAGACCTATGAATTATTAGACTAATGGGCTTAAGTGGCTTGTCCTAACATTGTGTCCTTCTGACACATAGTCATACAGGGGCTTAGGAGAATACACAAAGCAGGAATAAAAAATTAGAATGAAATCAAAATACCAACCCCCCCTCATCTCTGTGGTCTCCTTTTTTTTCCGAGGTCAGGATTAAAATTCATCAGAAGGCAGAAGGAACGGTTAAGTTTCCCCCTTTCTCATCTTCTCCTCTCCTCTCCCCTACCTCCTACCATGTCTTGTCTGTTTTGTAAGCGCAAAGTGATCCATTGTTATTAAATTGAGAGATGTGTCGCGTGCCTCCGTTCCCTGTGAAGGCTTTTAGTAAGTGGGTTGTTACAATATTTGACTTTAAAATATACTAAATCTCCTTAAAAACAGAGAATGAAACTGGGACAGATGAACTGCAGTGGACATATGTTGCATGATGAAAAGATGCTGGTTAGCGTGACTAGTAGGAGGGGAAAAGGAGATTGTGCTGATGTTGAGCTGAAGCTGAGGACTTCAGGTGTCATTGCATTTAAAAAAAAAAAAAAGTGAAATGAGACTTTGAAAAAAAGAAGGACAGGAAGGAGAAAGAAAGGAAACAGTCAAAAGGGAAAGCAGCTGAATTCGGTCAACTGCTTTTCGTGACAGTAAAGAAAAGAGGAATTATGTACTAAAAATACTGCAACTTTTGATGAAACTCATTTGACTTGAGACATGGAGACTGCTGAAGCTTCACTTAGCTTTCAATAATCTTATCTTTACACAGAACCAGGACTGGGAATTTCACACTGAAATCACTTAGAGAGGGATTTCTGTGTGGCCAGTTTGACCAAGAGAGACAATGACAACAAACTCTGTCTATGTACATTCAGGCATATTATTGGTATGAATCTTTCAAGAAGTTAAAGGTACCCTGTGCTATCCAGATAGACTTGAAACATGTGAACCGTCTACTTACTCCATGACGACAGTGATGCTACATTCCGTCTAGATTCTGTCTTTTAATACTGGGGCTTCCTGTTTTGTATATTTGGATTGTGTAAGTTTCATTATGCTTCATCAGATCTCTGCTGATGGTAATAATGCTGTGTAATGTTTCAAAACCTCAGAGTGAGAGTTTACAGTAATAACAGTATGTTGAGAAATGCTGTGGTTTTAGATTGTGCAGACTTCCTTACTCTGATAATCAATACAGATGCATTTGTTTACTTGTTGATTTAGTTATTTGTGTCGGCACACCTATTACAACATTATTACTTACTACTGTAGATATCTACTGTTCTAATCTACATTTTCAAGTCAATTTTGTGACTCGGGTGTGTGACTTATTCACGTGAAACATTGCAAGTGGTGCTTATTGGTTCTTTATGTTTTCATTCAGCTATATTGGGGATGTAGGTATTGTGAGTAGATACATTTAGATGGCCTTGGGAGCACAGCTCAGTAGTCACTGTCCTATAAATAAAACCATTGTTGAGTGAGTGGATGTGAATTAATTGTTTACTTGGGAAACTTACTAGGGGAAAGTATTTATAGATGTCCTGTCTACAATGTGAAACCCTGTGTAGTTGAGGAATGAACTTGCATTACTGATTGCAAATAGAAAACTATCAACCTTTTCACTTGTATCCATGCTGGTTCTGCAGCTCTTGGGAACTCATTGTTACCATTAACTTTGGTGCGGATATTCATGGTAGCCAGAGGATGGAATCTAATGACTATGATGACCCTCACCTTTACCTACCCTTTTCCTCTAGTTTGAGTGAGTCTCCGTAATTAATTGATTTCCATTAAAATTCAATTTGGACATTCAGGTCCTCCTCAAGACCAATTATACTGACTTTGATGATCTTTTAACTTTTCATAGTGCCATCGTAGGGTAAAATGTTTACTTCATCCAATACCTTGTTTCATGAAGAAATAATTGCAAACTGATGTAATTCCCACCACTCCTTAGTTGTACTTTTACAGCTAACACAGTAAACTAAAATGGTGAAGACGATCAACATGTTTGATTTAATCTCATATACTGTACTAGTATCTCTTTAACTTGTCAAGTTCACGGATCATTGGATACATCTGAATGTTAAAAGACAGGTATAGTGATTTTTTTTATACCATGTTTGATACCTCTTTTATACCCCATATGTTACATCACTGATTTTCCTTCTTCATTCCTTCTTTCATGCTATTCTAGAAAAAAATCATAAATCTCAGTATTCAAATTTCTGATGATATTTGACCTTTATGAAATTGTCTACATGTGCTTCTGGATATTAGATAGTCAGTAGAGTGGTTCTGCCTACTGTACCAATGGGAATCTCTGTTATCTTCTCTGTTTGTCTTGTTTGTGCCTTTTGATATGATCATGAATATATCAGTTTTTTGCCTCCACATATAAACACAACGTGGAACACTGTACTCAAATCAGTGGGTCAAGCAGCTCCCTCCCCTTAAAAAAAACAAAAAAGACACACAAAAAAAACTAAAACAAGAACTGACAAAAAGAAGTACACCCCTTGAGGCTCTCCTAATGAACCAAAGTCCAAGTCGGACAGAGGCTGCCTATTTCCAAACTTTTTTTTTTTCTTCCTGTTCCTTTGTGCATCAAACTCTTCAAAAAAACATAACAAGCTTCTTTCATGGATCAAACGAGAGCGGCAGTGCTCATTGTGCCAAAGCAGGATAAAAAAAAAAGAGAGAGTGAGACAGAGCGAGAGAGAGAGAGAGAGAGAGAGAGAGAGCAAGAGAAATACCTTATTATTGTTATCAAAGTAAAGCCAGCTCCTCTCCTGCTGCTCTTATGGGACCCCTCTCACTCTCTCTGCTCATAGACCCAGGGGGAATCTAAACATGACCCGCATACACACCCCCCCCCTCCTCCTGGAACACACACACACACGTGGGCCTGTCTTGGTGCACGTCGTTTCATTTGTGAAATTAGTCCATTCTCTCTGACCCTGTCTTTTCATCAGGCGCGGCGGTGCATATTTTAGTCCCTTTCCTGCGCTTGTTTTACTAATTGGTGGCTATACTTTGCCCAACACTGATATCCTTTGATCATCTCAGATCATTACGTTTACCTCATTAATTTGCTCAATGTGATTTTTCTCCCCCCCCCAAAAAATTTAAGGGTCCGCGCAAAATTGGATTAATAATAGATCATATGAGCCAAGAGAAAGTGTAATTCCTTTTTGATTCATCCTCTACTTCTCTGGCTCCTTCTGTTTCTATTTCTTTCTTTCTCTGATTATTGTGTCTCATTGTCCTGTGGCGGAGAGGCCGGCTTTTAAAAGAACAGTTCAGCATATTGGGAAATATGTTGATATGTAAGATTTCTTTCAGAGACTGAGCAGATCAATGTCAGGCTGTGTTAAGTACAGAGCTGGAATCTGGATGTTAGGTCTAGCTTGGTATAAAGGATGGAGGCATGGGGAAACAGCCCCCAATGACACCCAATGAACTACATAATATCAGCCTGATAGAGACCGTCCTGACAAATGCAAATTAAACTTAACATAAAATTGCTTGTTTTATCCCATGTAGTGTGCCTTATGGCATCCTGGCAAAAACACTGTTGAGTCAGAATTTCTCTGCCATCTCTTGTCCGAGTTGGACAACCTCTTCAATGTGTTCACTGGAGCGCACAACTGTAAAAATACATTTGAGTGAAGCTGTGACCATTTGACTACCATCCTTGACTACCACCATCTATCTATAATTTTGTTGTTCTGAGGTTTATTCTATTTTGTGCCACATTTGAATCAAGAGTGTAAGGATAGAGGATTTATTGCTGTACAGATTGTAAAGGCACCTAAGGCAAATTTGTGGTATTAGGTTATACAAATAAAAACTGACTTGACTGAAGTTAGGAGCATTATACCAAATTTGTCAGACTTGTGGGTGCAGTGTGTTCCTCTGCACTCTTTTTTCAATGACTGGGAAGAAAAGAGACAGATCAGTTCATCGTGTTGATGGTGCTGCAGTCGGTCCCTTGCACTCTTCTTAAAGATCACCAATGGGCATCATGCAAGTCGTGAAGTCAGGATCCAACATGCAGTCTGCCTTGATTCTGCAAGAATGTATCATGACCTAATTGACACCTGACCTCCTCAAAATATAAAAGTATCATAATGTCTGATCTTAGACTAACCAGGAAGTGAATGTGAATTTTTGTTCATGTCTTAAAGCTACAGTTTATGCGTATCCTTTAAAAGTGGAAAAGATATGCATGTCATACATTCATATACGCATGCAAACATATTGTACACACACACATACACACTGCAAACACCCACTTCTACATCATTTTTGCCACCTCTTGTTTCTCACACACTGGGGCCTGTTTGTTCAAACATACATTAAACATCAGAACAGAAACCCTGTAATTCATCCAAACTGCATCAAGTCCACAATCATACTCCACTTTCTCTCCCCCAGCTGCAAACCGCAAAGGCTGTCACTACTTCCTGTATCACACTACTTCCTGTATTTCATCCACTTTTCAGCAGCAATATCTCCCCGCAAAGATATCTTTCCCAACAATAGGCTGTTGTCTGCGCTTTGTTGTTGACAGCTTCATTGTCAATACATCCCAACTCCAAATTGTGCTGCGCATAAAGACGCGTATCTCCCTCTTCTTTTCTCTCCTTTCCTCTCCCTCTTGTTCTCTTCGGAACAGATTACATCTCAGATCACTCTGTCTGCAGGCGCCGCTCAGCATTGTGCTGTGGTTCTCTCTTGTTGTCACGATGAGCTCTGCTCCCTCTTATTATCATATAGATAAGTGAATGTTTGTGTTGCAGGAAGACGGGGAAGCGCAGCTCTAATGTAGTGTATTGTGTACGTTGTTAAAATTGGCCCCTGCCGCCTCTGCCATTCAAGCAGCCTGCTCCTCTGTCATAGTTGTAAACACAATCGTGGAAAATTGGGATTTTTTTTTTTTGGAAAGGGGGGCAGGTGGGCTTGCGTGAGATAAAAAAAAAACATGAGGTGTGTTTTCTCAGTAACTTGTTTTTGTGATTTGAAATGGTGCATTATGCATGTGTGTGCGTACAGTATGTGTGTGTCTTTACCTGCCTGCATAAGGCTGGTGTGTGTGTGTGTTTGTGTGTGTGTGTGTGTGTGTGTGATACTGGAACCACAGATGGTGATGCCGCATTCTGGACGTTACTCCGAGGTGACGATGAAAGGAAAGCGTTTGATGATGGTTTACGTTGCACAGTCAACTTTTTAAATGTTTTCTACCCGCATTTATACATTCCCACATTCCGTATTTGCATGTCATTGCGTGCCTGGCGTACAAAGTGTGCAAAAAAGTGTGTGGTTGTGTTGCGTGTGTTTGTATCTACAGAAGAATTTGTTTGGCAATTTTAAGGCACAAGGAAAATCCCCTGAAGCGTTCATGGCTCAAATAGCCTTTGCATCTTGTGTAGAGTGTGTGTGTGTGTGCGTGTGTGTGTGTGTGTGTGTGTGTGTGTGTGAGTGAGTGTGAGCGAGAACGAGAAACACAGGAATAGACATCTATACTCTCAAATCCTCCTTCCTCCCAGCGCTCCCACTTACAAGCACGCTCCCTCAAGTCTAATATTGACTGAAGCATCACTGAAATATGTAGCTCTCACAGCATCCATGCACTGGTTAAATTGGATAATATCTCTTTGCTGGGCTAGTTAACCCCCAGTTCAGCCCGGTGTAGTTGAGGCTCCTCCACCCAGTCTAATCTAGCTCGGCTCAGTTGACTTCAGTCAGTTTTAGCATGACAGTGTGAACTCAGCCAGAGGAGCTTCAGGCCGTGATGTGATGACTCACAGATTGAAGGAGACAATCTGTTCCCTGTTCAGCCTCAGGTGTGAGTGTGTGTGTGTGCGTGCGCGTACGTGCGTGCGCGTGTGAGTGTGTACATATGAGCGCACATGTGCAGTATGTGTATACATGTTCTTGGAAATGCTCCTCAGGGTTTGAGGTGAAAAAAAAACAACTTAAAAAAAGTTATAAAAATTGATTTATGTTTTTAATCCTATTGAATCATCAGAGGACAGAAGTTTGTATTATGAATTTTCATATTATCAGTTATAGCTTTTTCAAATAGTTTTGTGGGGATAAAAATGAAATGCTAATGCTCAGATGTGGCCAAGGTTGAGTCTAACAATCAATTCTCTCCAACGCATAGTTTGATTAGAGGACGTACGTTTGTATTGTGCAGCACTACAAAGGCTTAAGGGACAAAAGGAACTTTTTGCAGTATAGTATTTCTGAAGGAAACTGCAGCCTCATCTGATTTGGAGATGGTTTTTTTTTCCAAATAAGTGTGCAGCCCTAGGTAAAGCTGTTTATCATAGAGGTCTTGCTGAGTGGAGTTAAAGTAAGTGTTGCAGAACTTTCAATGTAAGAGCAAAAGTTTTGAATCCACTTGTGTAGAACAGTGAAATACATATGACAACTTTTAAACAATTGTAATATTGTCAGAAGAGGGTTGCAGCAGTGTCATATGGTAAAGTCATATTCTACAAGGTTATAAAATCAGAACAATGACACATTAGAATTGATTCATTTCAGCATGCCGGTGCAGTATCACATGTAGCTGCATGAGAGCTTTCACTGTTGTCTGTTGTTTCTTTCTTTCTACAACACTGTGTTAAAAAGAGAGAAAACTCTGCTCTGTGCTTCTGAAGAAAAAAGACTTAAAGACAGTTGATATGATGATTTTTTTGTGCTACCAAAAGTAACAACCCTTTTGTGATTCTTTTCGCATGTTGGTTATATATATTGTGGCAAGCAGTGTAGCATGACAGACAGTAAACAGTTCTCAACATTGTCAACCCTCATTGACACAATACAGGAGACAGAACCTCAAAAAGACAGGAGCAACTCCAGCTGTGGTCAGGAAATGTCCCCTCACTTTAAAACTATAAACCAGCACAAAGTAGTATCTCCCTGTTTCTTTTGTTACCACAAAAAAAAGAAAATCATCTGTTTATTTTCTGTTTATGCTCCTATTCATAATGTAGCAATGACTCTCATTTTCCATCATGCCTACCACCGGACTGGATAGGCCTAGTGTGTGAAGTTTGTTTCTTGATGTTCCACAAGGCAAATGTTACTTTTCGTTAGTGTTTGTAAGGCAACTGTTCAGAATGTGGCGATTTATGTTGGTAATTGTCATTTTGCTGGCTTATGGTTTGAATCACGAGTAAGGGGGACATTTCTGGACCACAGCTGGATCTTGATTTTGTGTTTCTGAGTTCCCGTCCCCTTTGTCATATATCAATAAAAGGTGTAACTTGCTGAAAACGGCTTCATGTCTCTCATTCTGTGCTGCTCGCCACATTTACACAATGCAAGTGACAGATGCTTATTTGAAAAAGTAACTCTGTAACTGATTACTTGCAAAACTAAGTCATCTGAGTTATGTGTTTGCCCCAACGCAGCAGTGCATTGTGTGTGTTCTTTCGTGTTTACGTGTGTGTATGTGTGTGTGAGAGCAGTGGATGTGCCAGGCTGAGCACAGCTTCCCTCTGATCCAACACCACCACCACCTCATACACACAGACACAAACACACACACACACACACTTCCTCCCTCCTCCATGCGTTCTTCCACTTTCAACATCCTCCCTTTCTTATGGAAAAGAGCCAATTAGACTTGTGTCTGTTTGTTTTAAACAAAATGGCTTTTAATTAGCGCGATCAAAAAGGCTTCTTTCTGCAGGCCCCAGGATCCACTTTGTAGTTCCCCCTCCAGATTGCACACGGGTTTGATGCCACCTGATAGGACGCCAAGACAATCAGAACACTTTTATAATGAATACACACATACACACAGACACACTTTATCACTTTGTCTCCATCTATCGCTTGTTCTCTCTCTTAAAGTCTCTTTTGGTCTTTTGTTGTATTGTTATCACGACCCTTCCTTTTCTGTTGCCCACATCCTCTTAATTCTTCCTGTCTCGCTCCTTTCTTCTCTTTTGTCCTTTCTGTCTCTGATCTGTGTTGTTTTAATGATGTGGCCCAGCACGGCTCCCTGCTGGACATGAACTGATGTCCTCCATCATCCTCTTTCACTACAGTCACTTCTGATATTGTTCAGCTTTTAAAATGTAATTCTACATGCTATGATGCAACTTGTATCTAATGTAAGTATGATCTTGCAAAAAGACATGCATATGAAATAAAGATCTAACAGCTTTACTCTGAAATCTAGATGCCATCTCTTATATTATATATGAAATCAGCAATATATGAATCTCTCAAAATACTTTTACACTCAAAAATAATTTTTTATTTAGCTCTTTATTGTAAACTCATGACTTCTGTCCATTTTGAGATTGTGTAGGAATGATGACAGTTTTTTTTCCAGTTATGTGATTGATCAGTGGTCAAGGTGTTGACAGGCTGTGACCTGATTCTTTGAAGTTAACCTGCTCCAGAACAGGTTGGCTGTTCAGCATTAGTTGCCATGGTGATTTATCCCAGTTAAAAGTGCGCCAGCTTCATGATGCTAGAAAACCTGAGTTAAACCTGAAGATAGCTGGCTAACCTACTAATATTTGTAGTACAGGCCCCTGGAGTTGTAAACGCTTGGTTTATTTTGACAGATGCTCTCCCACTCCTGGCTGCATGTACTGTATATGTACTGTGCGTGTGATGTGTGTGTACTGTATCTGTGTGTGTGTATGTTTCTTTGTCTGTGTCAGATGATGTCCGCTGTATTGTTGGGTCTGTTGCTGACAGTGGCTGCAGGGAGAATACATGTGGCCCAATCAGCCCGCTGCTGCTCAGCCCACCATGGTTCTTAATTGACGTGTGTGTCTCTGTGTGCCTCAGCTGAAATAGGTTCACCTGACAGCTGTCAGTTTGCTTGACTCAATCATGGGGTACATCCCAATTCCCTGAAATTACATCTATGATTCCCTCACTTGCATCCTTTCCTTGTGTCTCAGTCCTTTTCACCTAGGATGCATGGAGAGACACAGGGAAACCATGCGAGGACAGAGGAAACAAGGAAATATGGTTTTAGAGACATGTTGTTTCCTCGGAAGTGTCACACGAAGCGACATTTGTCTGTGATGACTGCGGCAGCTGATCACACCTGGATCAGCTGTCAGTCAGCTCTAGAGACTTCTGATGGAGTTTGTGTCTGCACACATGTGCATTGTGTTAACACTAATAAAGGAGCACAGTGATCACTGCCAGAGCAGCTGTTTTCTCTTAACAAACACCTGCACATGAATAAAAACCTGCATTCTGTACTTATACTGTGCACATCAACGATTTCTACTGGCAGAGTGTATTTATATTATTTGCGACTGTATATTATTGATATTCTGAATGTGAAGTCATCTGGGTGTCTTTTAAACAGCGGAAATCATCTATTAACCTAAATGTTTCAGGGAAAATGGAAATTCTTATCAAATCTGACGCTCAGGAATTTTCAGCCTCACATGTGACTGAATGGAAATTACGAAAAATGCTGTAAAATATAAATGAGTTTAAAGTGTTTCTTGCTGCCAGACAAACTCTCCTACACTTCTTTACTGCTTTAATTTGATCCATAATAAAAGTTAATGGGATAATCAGGAAGAGAGTCTTTCTAATAAATGAAGAAAGTTGTTTATGGTTCTTCTGTTAATCAGTGCATCATCAGATTAACACAGATTTTTAACAAGATGCTAAATCAGAAAACAAATACAATATAAAGCTTGGGAGTGATACATGTGAGTTTGCAGTCTGTCTGTCTGAGATGTTGTGATGTATCAGATCAATCCCATCACCTGCAGCATCTAATCAATAACTAATATCCAATAAGGGAGCATTATTTATCATGTATATCACATTATATTATTATAAAATGGATTACAAGTGATAGCATCCTGAATTTAGGGTGACCACATGAGAATGGGGGGGTGGGCGTGGTCACGTGGTAACAGTGGGCGTGACGTCTAGTATATTACATTCAGGGGCAAATTCACAAAAGGATTATGCAGCTCTTGCGGCTGCTGAACCTGTGCAAATGAGATAAAAGGAAACCGTGTAATTCATAAAGTACCTGCAAAGGGAGGAGATGCACCTCAAACTGCGCTGCCAAGCAAATAGCATCTCAGTGTTCATTTGCTATTTGTATATATGGAAATTAATATGCATACATTCGGTGCAAAATTGGCTCCTTTCTATGCAAATGAGCCTCATTGCAAAAACAGTCCAATTCACAAAGACCAGGTTTAGCGCTAATAGCCACACACAGATAGAGTCAAATTATTAGCTTCTTTAGCCAGTTAGTTGTAACTGAAGCCACTGATGTCACTCACACACTACTCTCTTTCTCTTCAAATCTTAAAGCTTGTGAAGCTTGAATGATACTGAAATGATATTGAAAAATATCAAAGGCAAAATCTTCAGTCAGACATGAGGCACACTTATTGTTGCAGCTCCTGCACTGATACATTCATACATACAAGGAGACATGTAAGTACAAGGGAATGATATGTGAAGTTGGGGAATAAATGGGTAACAATTATTTTTTTGTCTGGAGGGAGCGTCACTTTTACAGGTTTATTTTCACACATGAGAATCCTTTTGAACCACAGCTCAATACCACAACATGCATCTATGGGAACACTGTATGCCATAGTGACACATCCATCACACACACATGAGGCTGCATTAGACTGCGTTTTGTTTTAATAAACAAATGTGTACTTTTATGTATATTTTATGTGCACACATAAAAACTAATGCTTTTATTACTACAAAACTTCTACCATCAGTATAAATATACTATAATTGTGTAAAGATTCTACACATAGGGGCTTTAAATCAAAATTTAATTGAAATAAGTGCAGCTTTATGAATCGGCTGTATGCAGCAATAGACTCTACAAGCTTAAAAAAAAAAACATAAAACATGTTCGACTAAATTTACATCTTTTCCATTAAGCAAGGCAACGTTAATTACCACATTTTGCCTGGCAGCATGATGTGACTTCTTTCTGACATTACAAGTATGTATCCCCGTGTGCTTAAAAACCAAAGCGAACAATGACATGAAGGAGCTGTGACAGTGCAGTATGAGTAGGCATTCAAAGCTGAGCCGTCACAATTTATGGATGATTCCCTAGACAAATGCCTTGGCAGTATCCTGGCTTTAATGGCTGCATGAGTCTGATTTATTGTATGAGTTAACCCTGACCCTACTCCAGCTCCAGGCCTCACCCTCATCACTACACACTCACACACACACACATGCACAAGACTCTGTACATGTGTCATACCCTGATAAATGGACAGAAACAAAGCACGATAGGGACCAATAACAAGATAATACAGATGATATGTAGGTTTATGTTTGAGATATAGTAGTGTATCTCTGTCTTTCTATGTGCGTGTGTGCGTGTGTGTGTGTGTGTGTGTGTGTGTGTGTGTGTGTGTGTGTGTGTGTGTGTGTGTGTGTGTGAGTGATTTAGCTGCACAGTCTCTTTACCTACTACAGTTATGGCCTTATAGTTGATATGAGGAGCACTTACATAGACCCCATTTGCTTGTAACCTTCCCTCTCTTTACTTTCCTACAGCTCTCTGTCACAGTGAGTACTCAGCTTTGTGCAAGTATATATATATGTGTGTGTGTGTGTGTGTGTGTGTGTGTGTGTGTGTGTGTGTGTGTGTGTGTGTGTGTGTGTGTGTGTGTGTGTGTGTGTGTGTGTGTGTGTGTGTGTGTGTGTGTCAGCGCACTTAGCATAGAGCCCCCTGGTTTCCCTTCATTTCCATATAATTAGATTGTGTGTGAAAGGCTACTTCCAGGGCATTGATTAAGTGTCAGAGGAGAGGAGACAAGCATCTCTGGGTAGAAGAGGGACAGGAGGGGGCATGGCACTACAAGAACCTGTCACACACACACACACACACACCCCCCCACCAAGCCCCTCCTCTTCTGTCACCATTACACAGTAATGTCTCAGCTACTGAAAAAGACACTAACAGAAGGATATGAAAGTGTGTTAGTAATAATGACCCATATTGTGTACAGTATGACATTGCCCTTGTTTGCTCTCCTTCTCTTTTTGTTTTGTGTGACAGAATCGGAGCAGACAGTCTTAGCCTGGTGTTTTCTTGGAGTAGGCCCTGTTGCCTCTGTCTCTGTCTCCTAATTTATGTTTTGCTGTGGCCGAGTATGACTCGGGTGTTATACGACTGCCTGCTAGCTTGCCCTATATAAGGACAAAACAACCATACTGGGCTGAGCTGAGCTGAGCTGGGTTAATGGATTGCACTCTTTCCCCGACTGCATGTCTGCAGCACCTAAAGCCGAACTGCATTCCAGAGGACCAATGAGAAAATCCCTCCTACATCCCTTGCTTGCTCATAGTTTTTTATTTATTTTCTTTGCATTTTATCCTCATGGGGTACTGATGGCCTTAAGGTTATAGAAGTGAGTTTGTGACCGGAGGGTCGCTGGTTTAATCTCCCAGACCGGCAGGCAGAATCTGGGTGGGGAAAAGTGAAGAAGCAGCACTTGTCCCTGCCTCATTACCGCCACTGAGGTGCCCTTGAGCAAGGCCCTTAACCCCACCTGCTCCAGTGGAGCTGCTCAGTGGCTGGCAGATCAGACTGTACTGTAGTGTGATCAGGGCATTCCTGGAAAAGAGTGCATTGCTCTCAGTGAATTTCCCCCTAAATAAATAAAGGTTAAAAAAAAATTGAGGACTTAGGTTTACAGTGATGATATTGTCACACTGTATTGGAAGGACTCTAACACTTTAGTAATTCAGAAATGAAAGGTTATGCTGTAATGCTCTCCTTGTAAGTCACTCTTACATTTTTATATAACAGAGTTCTGTTAATGTAAAAATTGGAAGGACGTTTTTCCACAAATGTTCAGTTGCTTCATACAACCACAGTCTTCTACTTTTGGACTGTGTACAGATCTACTGGACCACACATGGTTAAGTTCTTGCCAGAAAGACTCTCTGTGGTAGGCCTAGTTGTTAAGTCAATAGAGGGACTGTTTATTTTATTCTTATTTCACAGCCCAAACTCGAGAACCTGCGGTATTTTTGTAAACATGTTGGGCGGCTGCTACCAACCACTTTTAGCTTTTAGAGTAGTTACTTTGTAGCTGGTAGGTTAGCTAGCATTATTAAACTTTCATCAGGGATTGTGGTGGTATAGCAGAGGGTGGACCCAACTGATTTTATGTTTTTGTTTTTTTAAATGAGATTTTTTTAAGGGAAAAATGGAGGCAAGCATCATATTAAAATGACACGTGCATGGATAAGTGAAAATATCCAACACAGCTGAAAAACAAAATTTCCCTCACATTGCCTCATTGTCCCGTAGTGATGGGCAGTCATGCATTAGAGATTAAAGTTTGGGTCTGGACAGCACAAGCAGAAACCTCACAGTAGAGTTCATCCTCTGAAGAGCATGAATGTGCTTAGTTAATTTCATGGCTATGTACACCATAAATTGTGATATTCCTTGTATATAACTGAAAATTTGAGTCTGATGGTTTCACTTGTCAGGAACAAGTCAGGATGGGTCACTGAAGTGCATTAGGATTCAGGACCATGAATATCACATATAATGTATTTATATAATATCACATGTTTAACACTTATTGAAAAGTTGACTTAGGTTTGTATTGGCAGTGGTTTGAGACTTGCTTATCTTTGACTTGAGGTCTTATTCTTCCATCTCTTGCACTGCTGACTTGTACTGGTGCAGTGGTATACCTTCAATAGAGGCAAACCAGAGTCAACCCCCCCCCCCCCCCCCAAAAAAAAGGGGCCCCTGGTGGCTGTCCATATTTGCCCATTTTGTGAATGCAACTATAAACCCCATTAAACCTCCCATAAATACACTACAGAGTGCAACACCGCTGGTCCAAAAATCCTAAAGGTGGCTTCTGGCTACCATATGACAGCTGGATACCGTTAGTTGGGACGGGTCAGAAATTAAACAAAAAACAAGCAGAGGAGGACGAAACAACACCAGGACAGTGGTAGGTGGATATAATTATGATAAATAAATACACAATGATTACATTGGTTTTACTTTATACTGTCTGTGCAGGCAAATGTGCTAACCTTAGCTAGTTAGTCATTTCATCTCATTAAGCATGACTGTTTTGATGAGTCACAGCTTGTGCCTACATCTCATAAAACACTTATTTTCTAATCAGTTGACAAGTGTTATTGGCTGTTTGCAAAAGGACACACAGATATAGACTACAAAAAAAGCAAGTCAAAAGTTAGCTTAATTTAGCTTTTAGTGACAACTGAGAGATATGCAACCTACGAGAAAACTTTTACATTTTGTATTGACAGCTGGCTAGTTATCACTAGCTTACTATGCAGCTAGCTCACTGAGTTTAGCTAGCTAAAAATTTTTTTTAAAGGTAACTAGTGATTCAATTTTTTACGTAATAAGTTTACATGGGTAAAAATACAAACCGTTTAAATAATTCATAAACCCTTTAAAGAAAGATGCATGATAAAATAATGTAGAAAATTGTGCTTTCATATAAGACACCTTGACGGTTAATTTAACCAGCTAATGTGTAGTAGATGTATGTTAGCTTAGCTTCACATTGTGAGCCAGTTAGTGAGTTTACTGACTTTTTTGCCGTCTAATTATCTACGTTGTGGAGCCCAATATAGGCCAATTGTGCTACAATGGTCTCAATCTATGCACAAAAATCACTTTCCTACTATGTTATTATTCTTCCATTTCTGGCCTCAGGAACATTGGTGAAATTCTTCCAGCCATTGGAACCATCTCAATCTACCACTTCTAACACTGACTGTAAGTTCAATGTATCCTAGGCTTACTGCCCCCACCCCCTGTTTTTGTTTCCATTTGATTTCTCTCTCCCTCTCTGTACATTCATGCTTTTTCTTTTTTGCAGCAGTTCCTTCAACTTCCACACAACAATATGCTCTCCATGATAAGGGAGCATACAGCACAAGATGAACATGATAAGAATGACCCTGCTGCCTTCCCATAATGTCATCACTCCTACAGAAGGTAGGCCTAATCCAACCCTTCTCATAATATGACGGATAGCCTTGCCCAGTGTCCAATATAACCAAATGAACACTGTTACTCTCATCCAAGAAACTGGAGTGTGAACTGTGTGTGTATTCAACTTTGTCACAGACAGGGGAAGTTTGTATGGTGGAAAAGGATCACCTATCTGTGGTGAAAGAGGATGATCTACACTAACTCACCATGGTAACAAGGACATCCTGCCCCCAGCGCCATGGACAATATCTGATGACCCTGCAGAATGGCCTAGTAAGGTACCAGATGCAGAGCGTTGTTGGGGGGCCTTGATGGGCTGTTTTGCCTGGCGCCTCCTAAAGTCTAGAATTGCCACTGGGGAGGTGCACTAGGTTTGGTGGAGAGCGAACAGGATTGGATTTGACAAGTCAAGTGGGGCTGCTTAAAGCTCCAGCTGAGTTTGGATAACAATCCCTCCCGTTACACACACACACACACACACAAATACATGCATACACACGTACACACACACACACAAAACTGTACTGTAGCTGCTCTCTGTGCTAAGTGCTAATTAGCAGAACAAAGCATCCGTTGTTCTTTTAAACACACGACAGTTAAATATTTCATCTATCCGCCTGTCTCCACCAATCCTCAGCTCCGCTGGAGGAGCAAGAGGAGGCAAGCTGACAGCACGCACACACTACACTACACTACTCTACACACACACACACACACACACACACACACACACACACACACACACACACACACACACACACACACACACACACGCACACAGACACGTGTTTCAATCATTTCGCAAGAAATTTCACTGACTTACATTCATTTCCTGGACACTTATGCTAACCCCTAACCACTACTTGCGTAACCCTAACCCTAACCCTAACCTTAACATAACCCTACACTAACCTAAACTTTAAAGCAAGTCTTTACCTTAAAATGAATAATTTACATTAAGGAGACTTGCTATTTGTCCCCTTGTGGGAGGCCAGTCCTCACAACATGACTGTGTAAACAGATTTATGTCCCGGCAACATGAGGGTCCACACATACACACACACACACACACACACACACACACACACACACACACACACACACACACACACACACACACACACACACACACACACACACACACTGCTTTAAATGTAAGCATGCATGCACACAAATGAATAT
The DNA here is from genome assembly GCF_963691925.1 of Scomber scombrus. NCBI lineage: Eukaryota > Metazoa > Chordata > Actinopteri > Scombriformes > Scombridae > Scomber > Scomber scombrus. Next base: position 7,791,744 of record NC_084991.1, read on the forward strand.
ACAAGCCAGCATACACAGAAATAGCCATGTTGAGACACACATGCCGCCTGCACTCTCATGTGAGTTGACAGCAGCATCAGCGTAATGTGCCATATTAAAGTGAACAGGACCTTTACTATAAACACCATTCCACCTTAGAGAGAGAGCTAGAGGCAGAGAGCTGGAGGTTTGGTCTGAGAGAGACAGGGCCACTGGCTAAGTGCTTATTACCCTGCCTCCCCTGACACACACAAATATACACTTTGTTCTTCCACTGTCTGAGGTAGGGAGGAGGGGGCTATAAAGAGAAAGAGAGATAGATCACAAGCTGGAGAGAAAAGAAAGGTTAAATGAGTCGAATGATTCGAGATAGGGAAAAGACATATCTGATGCTCTGTATGACATACTCTGTATGTCTCTTTCCCACCCTCGTCTTTTTCCTCCCTGTCTTTCCTCCTCTTCCTCTCTCCATCTCTGTCTCTCATGGCTTGAAGGAGGAGTGTGGGGGCAGAGCGTTCTTGTCTTGTTAAACGGCTGGCAGATGACAGAAAAATTAGAGGCATTTCACTCGACAGGTTGTTGTGTGTGTGCACGTTTTTTTTCTCCCCCCTTTTTTCTGCTTCAAATGTTTTTTGTCAGTTTGTTTTCAGTCAAGCTGTCTCGGCAGCACAATAAGTGCAACCGGTACACGCACGCACACATACACACACACGCACACGCACACACACGCACACGCACAGACACACACACACACACACACACACACACACACACACACACACACACACACAGTCACAGAAATGCAAAAACACATGTGCAGGTTTTTTGTGTTCTCATAGGAGACAGATCTGATTTTGTGTCCACAGATTGGTGGCAATTGGAGGAGGGAGAGGAGCCATTCGCTCAAAAAGACGTCTTCCTCTCCGCTAATTATCGAGACAAGCTTTGATTGCCTGTTTGGAAACAGTTTTTCAAACAGCTGTAATGACGATGATTAGGTGGTGCTGCAAATTCTGTGCAGGCGGTGGTGATGGGGGGTGCACAGTTGGACCGTCCAAACATCTCGCCACCTTGTGTTTACGTGAAGGTGTGTGTTTTTTCGCAGTCGTGTTCGCATGTCATTTTGTCACTTCCACGCGCCTGTTTGCGAGACGTCGCTATTTTAGCTGACAAAGGTGCCTTGAGGTGCTAACCACCACCTTTTCAAACAGTGAATGTGGTAAAATTGTTATTTTTGTGCTTTTTAAGGTAAACAGTGTTAGACTGTCGTTCTCTTTTTACTGCTGGCCTATAACTACTGGATACATTTTTCCTGTTACTGTAGGAAACAAAGACATGCTGACACTCCTTGAAAGAATACAGAGACAATACATTTTATAGGCGGGTTAGGTGTACAAAACTGTTTTTTCAATCGTGTCATTCTAAAAGACTATGATAGCACAGTCTAATGGAAATGCTATAACACTGGCATCTACTGTACATGTTTTCCACATTCACCTTCAGCGCATGTGTGCACATGGATGATAGCAAAGCTACACAGGAAAAACATGTTTTCTTTAACATGGTGGTGTGTCAGAAAAATGATACAGTTCAGGCCTGAAATTTGGTGGAAAAATTGAACTTGGAACAAAAACTTAGTTGTGTAATAGTGGAAACATGAATTCTGTAAGGATTTTGAGGAGGCTGTTGAATTTTTATTTATTTTTTTAAGTTTTGGTGGACGCTTGCAGACGAAAGCACAGAAAGCTAAATGAGCTGACACTTTCTCACAGATGTAGAGTGACCACAGGGTGAAGATGAAGATGGTGTGAGTGAACAACTGGATTGCACCAGTTTGTTATTATGTGGCACATGTATCCTGTAATGATTTATTAATGGTGAAAATATCATTTGTAATGCCGCTTTTCTATTGTGGTCCTTCTACATTAGAGCTATTGAAACACATGATTGTTTGTCCTGGTTGCCAAAGGAATGAAAGTTTATTGGTGCAGTTTTTTTTATGGATAGCATTTACCTGAAGGACCCCAAGCTGTCTGACCCTCATTAGAGTGGGGAAGTATTTGAAATGAGCACCGAGCAACCACACAGTGTTGCAGCCAGCTTCTCATTAGAGAGGGAGAGAGAGAGAGAGACAGAGTCAGAAACAAAGAGAGAAATAGAGAGCTAGAATGAAAAAAAGAGACATTCTTGATTTGATTACTGCTGCCTAGACAGACAATGCAGTTCAAGTGATGAGGAGTCTTATTTGTTTCTGTGTGTAATGCATTAGTGTTTACGTGCGTGTCCATGCACGTTTGTTTGTGTTTTAGTCTCAGGGATGAGCTGATGAGGACAGAGGCCATTCATGTTAAGTGGGCTTCAGAGAATTTGTTTGTGTGTGTGTGTGAGTGTGTGTGTGAATGAGAGAAGGAGAATGAGAATCAATATTAAAGAGTGCACAGTGTGAGTGTGTGCTGCATTGATAAACACACAACATGAGTCAGCATGGGTGTGTGCTTTTCGAAAACTTGAATGGCCTCGTGGTTTAGGCTGTGGTGGATATTTGGGATTTATTTAGGATAATATCCCTTTATGTCTTACATGTTTTAATCTTCTGAGATTAGTTGTTTTTTTTAATTAGAGCACTGCAGTTTCCTGGATTTTTTTATTTTTTATAATAAGAAATGATGTCACTGAACTGGAGCTGTATAACGTGCAAAGTCATTTTCATTGAGCTTTTGTCCCATTAACTGATTAAAATAGTAACATATTTTATTTTAGCTCAGGATCCATCATCACATCATCCATCAATTATAGGCTTGTGGGGGTTGATACCTTGTCCTGTCCTTGTGTTGAAGTGTCTGTGAGAAAGAAGAACCCTAAAGTTTCCTAAAGGTTAAGCCATTGCCGTGCATAGTAGTCACTGCAAACTGTCACTTATATATATTATACTAATTAAAAAGAACGGAGAGTTGAGTGTTTTGAGTTGAGTGTTTCTGTGCAGTACCCATGTGTTCACTTTGCTGCGAGACTGATTTTACGATGATAAATTATAACTTGAAAGATACAAGTCAAGACAACTAGATATAATAATAGCCCTGCAAAGAAACATATTACTTTGATAGACATTCATTCAATCTAATGATAAATTTAGCATAACTAGTGTGGAGAGATCTTCTGTATACTCTGTTCCATTGATTTGTAACGCCGAATGTCTCTGTGATGTTGATGCTGGAATGAAAAATACAGTTTCTCTAGACAACACTATCATGAAAATAATGCAGTATTTTTTTTTTTGATCTGATATCAAACTTCTGCAGATATCTTTGTTGTTCAGATTTGCTGTGCTTTTTCTGTGCTGCTTTTTTCTCATAGATCACCTGTCAATCAAACAGTGTTATCTGATGTAGTTTCTATAGCCGTGCTCTTCTTCACTCTCTGCACAGATGTGGCATCTACTGATGTCCATGTTAACTACCCAGCTCTTGTTCTTGAACCAAAGCCAATACAATTCTGTGGAACTTCTACCACGAATCACATCACTTCCTGAATGACAGAGGACCTTCCTGTCTGACACTGCATAGTTAGAAACAGCAAATGTAAGCTGTTTCACAAATATGTCAAACAATTGCCGTTCATGTTATCACTGTAAGAAGAGGCTAAAACCACAGCTGCTGCAAAACACACTCTGAGCAGGTAGGAACACACACACACGCACATATGGAACTCACACACAATACAAATCTCACACACAGAAAAAGAGGCATGGTGAATCATACACACACACACTCAGATCAGTCTTTTGAACACCAACATGCGTTACACCTGGGATTAGCTAGATGTTTGTGAGATCAAATGTTGTCCACCATCCCCCCATCCGACTTCCTATTATCTCTAATGTGGAGAATAATCCTCTTGTGGAATTAATCTCCTTTAAATAGCGTTTGTTACCATGCTGAGATAGAATTAAAGCTCTTTTTCCACTTCTGGATGTGATGATGTGTAAGCGTGTTTGTACTATTCTACTTGCATGTGTGTGTATGTGTGTGTGAGAAAGAGAGCGAGAGAGAGAGAAAGTCAAAGAATTATACACACAGCTAAAGTGGGGAGAAATTTGCCCGTCAAGCGATTAAGACAGATTGCAAAATTGGTCTGTTTTCCTTAGGAGTGACTGTCCTGTTAAACTGCAGACATCTGTTTATGTTTGAACCAATTTGATGCATTTAATCTTTGGTTGATCTGTCAGTTTAGCTGAGGTTGTCTCAGAGCTTTGATTCTCAGCCTGAGTGAGATTGGACACAACAGGTTCAGCTGGTTCAGGCTTTTATTTCTCTTAATTGCCTTTGGCTTGCGTTAGGATGTGTTTGGCTTAATTCACTTCATTTGTTTATTATATTATATTTATGTCTCAGAGGAGTACATTTTGAACTCTTTGACTCGCATCGTGACAGTAGTATGACGGCAGCAAGTTGATCCATTTGACAAAGTTCACATCAATCAATCATGGGCACAAATGGAAAAAAAAACAGACTTAAAAAGACATTTCTGAAAACTTCGTAACACATTTAACACTACTGATGTAGACAGGTGTGTTCATTAAAATTGAAAACTATCTGTTAAGCTAGACAAACATCAGATCAGTGAGCAAAACGGTGTGTGAGACATTCTCACTTGTGTTCTGAGTTTTTAAATTAAGACATTTGTTGATATGCAGCTTCTGCCTCTGATCACTGAACATAAATTGAGAATTGAAATGACAGATCGTCTGATGGATTGGGACAAAACATTTTACACACGTTCATGGTTCTCAGATGATGATGCGTTCTTATGACTTGTGATCCCTTGACTTTTCCTCTAATGCCACAATAAAGTTGGCATTTGTCTAATCTCTATAAACAGATATCTGCATATGATTGCTATATTGTAATGAGATGATAGCCGATGTGTTCCCAGATTGGCATTTGTGGATACGAATGAAATAATATAATTATTGGATGTACTGCCATCAGTTTTGGTACTTCATTACTATGGCACTAATTTGATATTCATCTTTCCCTCGGCATGAATTGTAATATCTTTTTTGATCCACTGACTTGTCCTCTAGCACTAAAAAAAGATCAAATTTTTCATTGTCAAACACTTTGATTTACAATGCTGTAAGCCTCAGGCCTTTGTGTCTAGTGTTATTTAGCAAACTAAGATGGTAACCATGATAAACATTACACCAGCTGATGTCATTATGAGTATGCTAATATTAGCTTTTAGTTCAAAACACCACTGTGCCTAAATACAGCATGGCTGTAAACTCTTACTCAGGGCTGCCGACTTTTGACTTCAGCTTGGTGAGAGATTGGTTCCTGTGGGTTTGGAGGTATTTGCTGTTTACCCGCTGAATATTGAACCATCATTGGCTTATGTTAGTATAACTTAGTATAACAGTGCCATGCTCCACTCATGCTCAGCGGGTTAGTCAGTTAGCTCAACCACAAAATCATTGTGATTGGATTCTCCACCGAGAGCACATTGCAATAATTTGATGTTGCACACTTTCAGTTAAAACATATGATAATTGGTGCATTTGAGGGCAATCTGTGAAAAGTGCTTCTTTAACTTTGTTAAGCAACTGAGCCCTTCTGAATTTGAAAAAGAACCGCTGTTCATTCACTTAAATCACAAATTTTTACATCGGAGGGGATGAAAAACTGGCATGAGAAAAGGCCTGTGTGCGTGTGAGGTGGCTTCGTGATAAACAGTAACTCATTGTTGTCAGGAACATTAACGTTTTGTTTGCGCCCCATCATCAAGTACCACAAGTATGCAGTCATAATTTATCCTTATTTCCCCTAGAATTAAATGCTTCTATTACAGTTTGGCATAGAAAGTTACTTTTTTTTGCTATTCTGGCTAATTTGGTTGTCTAACAGTCAGGTGGGTTCTGGTCTGATTGTCCACATAGTTCAGCTGTTCAAGAATCCGAGCTGTCCTGGTATGAGCCAGCAGAAACATGAGACAGTCCTTATCTGTCTTCAGAGGGCAGACCAGGATGCTGACCCACACAACAACTCGCAAATGATATTTCTCTCCCTAATGTCGTCGGTTCACTTGGAACATTTAATCACATTAAAGCATTAAGCAGCACATCTGGTACATACGTCCGCTCAGACCTCTTCAGACTTCACATTTTGTTTTAGAGACGCAGTGACAACTTGCCAAATATGCGTCTTTGTCACTGTCTGTCTCTCAGACAGAGGTGAGAGAGATGGAGAGAAAGGAAAAGAGAGACAGACAGCGGGAAAAAAGGAGAGCTGTAATTTAACTGGCTGACAGAGGAAGTGAAATCTCTTGGGGGTGTGTGAGTGTGACAGTCTAAATGAATAGAGACATCAGTGAGTGCGTGTGTTTGTGTGGACACGAGGAGGGATCTGTGCTTGGTGTGTTTTACTCACCCTGTCAAATCCAAGACAGCCCTAAGTGTTTTTATCAACCTTCCTCCTCCTCTCTCCTCTCTGTCACAGCTCTGTGTGGAAAAGTGTGTATTTCCATGTGTGTGCTATTGACTGCCAAAAGGGAAATGTGCAACAGGTAGGTGGTAGGAGCAGAGTGTGCGCAACGGAGTGCGTCCTTTCCCTCTTTTTGTCTTGTTCATGTTGACTTCCCCAACTTGTAACTGTTTGCTGGGGTTGCCAGGTTTCAGGAAGGTAAACAAGCAACCCAGACTATCCTGACCAGCAGATTTGGTTCACTGCATAAAGTCATTACTTTTTTCCTACTCTACAGTGGTCTTGATTACTTTCTTGTAAGCAGTTACACAAATAAAAAACAGAGATAGACAAAGAGAAAGATGCAGATAACTGCCTGTACATGTGGGAACAGTTGTTATAACTGCTTATGCAAGAAAATGTCAGGGGGTCATCAGACTTTTTAGTTTAGTGTATAATTCAAACTAAGGCTGGCACTAATGGAAAATTCAAGAAGTGTGTAAACTGAAATGAGTCATCCTCTGCAGAACATGATTACCATGCCAAAAATGCTTAGTAGAACCTGATATTTCATGAAAACTTTAAGCCTGATGGTGGTGCCACTGGAAGGGTCAGTTATTCACCGAAACATGAGGATTCGTCATCTCGAGGTCATAATTATTCAAATCTGGGAACTCTTTATGGAAATATTGCCATTAGTTTTCACGTTTCTTTGTAGTTTATCGACTCAGTGGTTGCTTAGTATGGCAATGGCAACTTCTCTTTTCTTCTCTTTTTTTCTCCCTTCCTGTCCTCCTCCACTGTACCTACAGCAGAAGTTGTTGTGCAAAATAATCTATAACTCTCAGTGATTGGGTCAAAAGGGCAAATCTGCAATGGATCCCAGCCCCCACAAATTCATAGTTCATGCGCACTTAGTCTGGAGAGCTCTCACTGAACCCTGCAGTAAGTGTGTGTGTGTGTGTGTGTGTGTGTGTGTTTGGTGTGTCTTCTGACAGCTGTCAAAAGCAAACTCACTAAGAGTAAAGTGTAGCAAGTGCAGTGACTGTCTAGTTTATATCAAAGATAGACTGGAGCTGAAGTGGTGGCTCTAGTGGCAAATTGATTGCTCCACATTTTAACTATTAAAATGACATGCCATAAGCTTTTATTTTGCCTTTTGCCATTCAGATTGTTGCAGTAAAATGTTTCTGTGTGTGTGTGCATGTGTGCGTATTGAAAGACACTGTTTTGCACTGGCAATATGTACGTTTTAGAAATTTTAGGATTTAATACAAAAAATGTTAAGGCTGCAACTAACGATTATTTTCATTATAGATCAATCTGTCAATATATTTCTGAATTAGTCTCTTAGTCGTTTGGTCTATAAAATGCCAGAAAATGGTGAAAAGTGTCAATCACTCTTTCCCAAAGCCCTAGATGCAACATAAAATGTTTTGTTCTTTTGTCAATGACATAAGCACAGCAGCGTCTTGGTCTACACCTTGTCCGTTCATAAGGTTCTATCTCTTAGACATGACAGGCTCCTTTTCAGGGGCGCCTCAGGACTTGTGAAGAGGTTGATTTGAGTGTCAGCTGTAATATTTCTGACCCACCCAAGGGCAATATACCCCTGAATTGTTCCGTTATCCAAGATGACAAGGGGAGTGAGGTGTACAGGTTGATTTTCTGACCCCTGAAAGGTTAGGCCAGGGTTACACCCAGTTCATGTTCATGTTAACTGGGCTAGGTTGGGGCTCCTACTGCTTCGTTCAGGCCCAGTGAAGCAGTCTCATGGCATGTTACGGACTTGCAGCAGGGCAAACATTTATCTGACTCCGCCTACTGTACCTATAGAGTCCAATAGAGGGTGGAGCCTGTGTGAGATAGAACGAAAGACATCATAACCCTTGTTCTATAAGCACAGATGGAACCCTTTAGATATGAACCCTGCTGCTCCTAGGCCATCCTCTTAAATGGTTTTTGGATGGAGGTGTAGCTAGACGCTGCTTTTTATTCTGCATGAGACAAGTGTAATTGGTAGGCACGTTTTTTTTGGCCGGGTACGTGCATGCAAATATCAGTGGGCAATTGTGTGCATGTGATTGGAAGGGCATGTTACCCATATAGTCCAGTGGAGGGCATTGTATTGGATTACTAATTGGACTATGATCTTAAAATAATAATAAAAAGTATCTAAGAGAGTATTAGGATCACCTTTTTGGTTTCTAATTAGAGTATCATTTGGTATAAAAATGTGACCAATGAGTTGCTTTGTCCTGACCAACAGTCCACATCTCAGAAATTCAGTTTACGATCACAGAAGACTAAAGAAAGAAACTTTCTCAAATGACTTAAAACGATTAATACATAATTGGCGCAAACTAATCAATTAGTTTGCGCTAATTTCCTCCTTTTGGAGGAAAACCTGCTAATTGTTAGCTGGTAGTTTGACAAATATTGGACCCATTGCTTATTTGAAAATGAATAAATGTTCAAAGACAGTTGCTGACTAGGGAATTGTACAGCATCTTTATTCCTGCTTGCTTGCTTGTTGCATACCTAATTTGTAATAACTCTAATTCCCAGTGTGTCAAGTTACATTATCCACTTTTCAAGTCCTGTCAGTCTTGTTTTTAAAAGACCGAAGTGTGTAGAAACATCAGAATTCAAGGCTTAAATGTAAATGTATTGCCCTGCGAGATACTGCATCCCAACCCCTGGTTCATGGCACCAAAGAAAGCTCCTTCAAAGAATGTATTTCAGCGCTTGTGTCATGCTTTGGGATCAGTGTGTGTGTGTTTGGAGAGAGTGTCACAAGACCGCTGGTGTGAATATAACGTCGCCTTTGTTTTTGTGACATTCTGTGTCATTTCTCAGAAGCGTAACTTAAGCAAAATCACATTTTCATGTCTTCAATTCCTTCCTCTTCTTTTGAAGGCTTTTCTTTGTGACATGTCCCTTTTTGCTTCCCCTTTCTTTTGAAAGAGGTTTCTCATTCTTAACATCTTTTATTTTAGGACAGCACTGTGTGGTAATTGGGGGAGGGGGGGTAGGGTGATTTTTTTATATGGGGTTTCAACTACTGCTTTTACTCATATATGTTCTGGTAAATGATAACCATCTACCAATAAGACTATACATTGGATCCACTCACACTAACCCTAACCCTAACCCTAACCCTAACACATTGTCATTAATTACAATTTCTTTTACCCAATTTTTTGAGGATCTTTTGGATACCTACCAGCTGTGTATTGGGACATTTAGTACCCATACTGTAAAAATAACACTCCAAACCTCGATAGAAGTAGACTAAATATGGGTGTAGAGTAGATTTCCCACGCTTGAGTCATATGACATTTGAGTTTCCCTTAATAAATAACCTAAATTTATCTCCTGATTTCATTAACTGTTTGAGTAAATATATGTGAGGTTGAGTGTGTGTTTAGACAGCAGCTATTTTTACACAGTAGCTTTCATACATTTCTGACTTAAGATAAACTCTACTGTATAATCTGGAGATTTTCTGCTCCTAATATCTCAGATAAAAGTGCATTCAGCATCTAACAAGTAAATGTGTAAACCATGTGATCTGTTTTCTCTCTCTCTCTCTCTCTCTCTCTCTCTCTCTCTCTCTCTCTCTCTCTCTCTCTCTCTCTCTCTCTCTCTCTCTCTCTCTCTCTCTCTCTCTCTCTCTCTCTCTCTCTCTCTCTCTCTCTCTCTCTCTCTCTCTCTCTCTCTCTCTCTCTCTCCTGAGGCCAGGAACTCATTGAAATGTGAGTAAGCTGTCCTGCGGGCAACTGAAGTGGTTGCAAGCTTTTGTCTGTATGAAGGCTTTTGTTTGGTCTGGACATCGAGAGGTTTTCATGAGGGTTTCATCAGGCAGACAAACAGTGAAAATATAGGCCGTGTACGTGATGGTTGGTGGGAGGTACTCATGTATTATGAGACGCGTAGTGCCAGTCTAAGGTTCTGACTGGCTGAGTCACATCTGAAGCTGTTAAGCAGACCTGTTAATTGAGACAGTAACTCTCTGTCCAGTTTTATATTTGCATTTATGTATTTATACTGAACTTAGTGCACTGAAATATCATCCTCAAGAATTTTATGTCCTTAAAAAGTTAATCATAGATGATAGATGACAGTCTGAGAAGCTTTATGCTATACAACTTAGTAACTTAATAGCTTTTTGGTTACCACACTAGTTCTTTAGTAGGCGTTCAGACGAAAAACAGCCTTAAAACAGTGCATGGTCTGTTTCGGGGGTATGTTGTTTCAGGTACAGGTGAGACATTAAATATGATCTAGGTGGTGCACTTCAAGTAAGAGATCTATGAGTCTGAAGAGCAAAATTACTCAGCAACAGTTCATAACAACTCTGGAAAGTTATGACAACTGCAATTAATCTGTCTTTTGTTGCAACCATTGTGACGGTAACTGTAGAAATACAACATCAACGTTACAAAGTAATCTACCAGGAATTTGTGCTTCTGTGCATTTCATTGGCCAATACAGCAGCATTGCATCACATTGTGGCTCAGCAAAAGTTGAGCCGGATGAGACTGCGTTATTTTGTATGAATGACTGGCCTAATTTATTTATGCAGAACTATAGTCGGTATAAGCTACTGCCTGAGAAGCACGTCAATAGTGGATGAATCTAGAAAAACGTGGATGCCGTCCAGTGCTCAGCGGAGTTAATCCTAGATTTCTGCAATATTTGTACATGGCAACTACAGTGTGGTTAGGTTTGGAAAGGTGGTTATGGAAGATAAATGATGGTAATGGTATGCTTAAGGTTAGGCAACTACAATACGTGGTTATGGTTAGGTAAACATTGTGGTGCAAAATAAAGGTTAATTGCAGGTCTGTGATGGGACGCAAGCTCTGGTACATCATCCTACATCCACCCTCTCAACCTCCACACCCTTACTTTCCACCTCACATATGGGGCTCACTACTTCCTGTGTTGGCACTGGATGTAAATCCTGAGCAACAGAATCACCCAACATGGTTGTAATTTACAAGAATACAAAGCTGGAATTTTTAAATGATGATGTAGCTGTTCAATAAAAGCAACATACTACAGCTATGCACCATAAAATTAAACTTGAATTAACTGTACAATGGAATATAACAGCATATCAATGATTGTCTGAATTTCTACATTGTCTTTATGTGCTCAAATAACTATGAAGGCGATAAAAGCTGAATGGCCTTGCTGTCAAAATGCTTTGCACAATACTGCATATGAACTTGTAACACATCAGGCTAACTCTCATGTTCCTTTTTATGCCCAGGAGCTTCTGACACGCTCACACCACCACCGCACGCACACAACACATTTCTCGGGTGTGTATGCTTTCAGTAATTGGTTGAGTATGTTCACACCTTCTTTTGGTGTGTTTGGCTATGGTTAGATAATTTGATAGAGGTGATAATGCTCTGAAAAACGCCAAGAATCTGACTATGCATACTGCGTCCAGTTTAAAAAACAAAACAAAAACAAACATAAAAAACCCCCCTTATTTATCACCATGAACAAGCAAGTGACTTTTCATCTGAGAAAAAAGAAGAAGAAGGAGAATGCTGCATCACACCAGCTCATTCATCCATTCAGTGTTCTCCCATCAGCAGGATGACGCAGATGGGATTGGGATGAATCAGCTGTTCGGCAGACAGATCTAGTCTCAGCCTAGTGATCAACCCTCCTACATGTGGTACACTGGAACCTATCTGACCAAAGCTGATCCCAGACCTGCGCCTGGAGGGGTCAGAGAGCTGGGGAATGCTCCTAAACAGGAAGTGGAAGAGATCAAACGCACCAATCAGATTGTGGTGTGGCGAGACTAAACATCATCACCCCACAGGAAGGAAGTAGCTACGTCTGGATTACACAGACTGCCATGGATGAGTGTGTGTGTGCATGTGTGTATATGTGTGTGTGTGTCTGATTTACACAGACCAGCGTTTACATCCCACATCTAAATATTTACCTCTGTGCAACTGCCACCCTCTAACACAAAGCTGTGATTAGGCGTAGGGGACTGTGTATTATGTGTGTTTGTCAGGTGGCCTACAAACTATGTGTATGTTTGAACGTGTGAGTGTACTGTATATGCATGTATATGTCTGTCTGCATGTGTGTGTGTGTCTTTAGAGGGTGTGTGTGTGTGTGTATGTGTGTTTAGAGGGGTAGGATTGGAGATCCTACTGGGACCACCTTGGTGAACAATGGCTCTTTTATTCCACTGGAGCGTTTGACTGGACTCTGTGTCTCACAGCAGACACACACACGCACACACACACACACACACACACACACACGCACTGAACCAGACAGGAAGCACACATATCCATACACACAGAGGCTTCACACAAACGTGCACGCATTAATTTGCAAACTCTTTGGGGGTATCCACTGGGAGGGAGGGGGTCAGTTTAGTTTTCGCCTTGACTATAAGCGTGTGTGTGTGTGTTTTTTTTTTTTTCTGTGTGTGTGTGTGTATGTATGTGTACTTAGGTAATTTGGCCCACTGGTCTGCAGCTTCAGACACTGTGGAATGTGGTAGCAGTGGTTTATTACATTTTTGGTTTGAGGGGGCAGGGCAAAGGAAACAAAACTGAGGGCAAATCTGTAGTAGCTGAAAGCTTTCTAACTCCAGACGAGCATTATCTGGTTCATATTATGTTTTGACATCTTTAGACGATGATTTGTTATGGGTCGTCTTTATTTGACAGTGTATATTGTGAAGATGAAGCAAAATGACACGGGAGGTCACACAACAAAGGAAGCGATGTGCTGTAAAGATAGATATATTTGGAGCCAAAGGAGGACACAGTAGTTATAAAACATAACTACAGAAAACTGAACCTGAGAGTGTATATCCCTCTGTCTCTGCCTCTGTTGCCTGAAAAAGATAATGACTATAGGTTTGCCATCTGCAACTGTCCCAATCCCTCTTCTTGATTGCATTGAGCTCCAAATGACCAGATGTTTCATCACTATTATGGCATTAGAGCTGAGCTCAACAGGCAGATGTGTGTCTCTCTTGACTGATTGTTGTCATGATAGAGAATAGTCTGATTACCTCCTCTGATTAGGCCAATGGGCCGCTAATCCTTCCACAGCCGCTTCACATCCAGTGTGTCAGCGCTGCCCTGCACCTCTGACAATAAGAGCAGGTTATACAACACACACACGCAAACACGCACACACACACAGAAAGTACACACACCAAACTAGACAAGTTGTTATATTGGAGATTGCATACACAGGCTATACTTGTTGGTAAATGTGCACTGCTTTTTCAGGTAACAGGGACACACACACACACACACACACACACACACACAGTAGTACACGGAGGTCTTATGCCATGGTTTATAATGCGAGCTTGGCCACTCACCCCAAATGTCATGTTTATCTGATCCGTATTAAAGACCCTGTGACAATGGAACAGATGGGGCTGCCTTTTGTCCTGCAAGTGAACGTAGGACACACACACACACACACGCAAACACACACTCACGCACACACACAGACACACACATACATATATATATGTCTGTGTAGGCTCCCAGCTCTCTCTCTCTCTCTCTCTCTTTGCCTCTCTCTCTCCGTCTCTCAGTGGGCCGTGTGAGTAGGGTTGAGGTTGTGTGATTGTGTTTAGCCAAGCAGAGTGATTGTGCTCTACAGGGGAGCCAGTCTGCTCTCACCACGCCAGACGGACAACATAACACACACACACATACACAGACGGACACACAAACACAGCCGCTGCAACTTCACTGCACTATATTTTTTAAATATCCCATGCTGGTTTCACTGTACTAAAAGCTCAGCTGAGGTCAAATGTATTCATCCGGTGTGCACTTGTCTGTATTTTGATATTTTTTGATAACAGAGGCTACAGAAATCCAACCGGCTACCTGAAATAAAAGCCCACTTCCGACTCTGAGCACATTCTTTGAATAACTTTCTATTGTGTGACTGGCAGATGTTCCTGTATTTATGTAATGAACACTAATGCTTTTCGAATCAGTGGATGACTCTGCGTCACCTGAGCTTATGCAGGATGGCGCTGGAGTGATTTAAAAAGTTTGCACAGCAGGAGGTTTAAAGGTCCGATCACTGCAACATGTGTCTATCGCAACATGATACGATGCGTCAAAAAAAGTGATACCTCACTACGTGTAAGAGATGCCTCACCATGTCAAGATAAACCACTGTCCTACTGTGTTTACCAGTGTCACTGCACATCAATACTCCAGAAAAACTGCAATTTTATTACATTTGCTGCCTAATCTCTGTACCTTGACCTCTGGCTGTATGGTGTGTACAGGTGACATGGCGAGTGTCTGTTGCCTTTCAGTCTTTTATCACACATTTTACTAATACATCCCCTGGATTTCATGAAACTTGACAACTTATTTATCTTGACAACTGCTTAATAATTTCCCTTACATCTCATCCTGAAGTGTTGTGGAGTAAGAACCAAACCACACTCAAATTTCTCCCCACGCATTCATGCTTTCATCTTTCACTCAGGCATTTTTTTGGACATTATTCTCCAAAGCCATTCAAAAAACAAAACTACAGGTCGAACCATCAAAACGTAGCTGGATGACATTAACACACCACATTTAAAGAGGATATATAATGTTTAAAAACACAAACTCAACTTCCCATCCTTTAAATACATACAGTTGAAATCTGAATACAGTCAACACATTTCAACAGCCACTGTTCCTTTTTTTGGCTTACTGATTGACGTATTGTACTGTATGTGAAGTAAGTTACTCAGTGGAATTAAATTTGAGACATCTGGACGAGGACTCAAAATGCTACTGTAAGTTAACTCAATCGAAGGCCTATTATGCTTCAACCACTGCTGAATTGCTGCTTGTATGTTTCCCCTCATGGGAATATAATGGAAACATTTACAGTCTATCTGCGGACTAGATGACTTTAAGCTGTGTTAGGTCCTACTTTACTCTTAGTGATGTGAAAATGTAATGGATGCATTGTTCTCTAGGTTGGGGGAGACTGAAAGGACATTTAGCCTGTTGTGCCTCTGTAGGGAAACACTTCTGCGCCTAAGTGTGTGTGTTAACATGTATTTTCAAATGCATACGCACATGTACAGCACATATGTTAAAGTTAATATTTAAACTGTACTCGGCTGTAATATCCTGTATGTTGTATGCTTTCATTTTGTAATTGCAAACCATTGTGTGTTGTCTAAATTGTGATTTGTATTTCAATGCACTGCACATGTACGTGTGCTCGCATGCAAGTATTTGTCTGAGTTTTTGTTCTCGTGTGTGTGTGTGTGTGTGTGTTATCTGCTGGTGTGTGCTTAAGTGGCCATTGTGCGGACACAGTGGAGGAGAGGGAGACCAGCTAGCAGCATAAAGCCACCAGTCCAGCTCAGTAGCTCCACCAGCAGCCAGCCAGCCCCACTCGGCATGCACCTGGCGTCCCCTCACACACACCACCATTATTAATTGCTAATACATATTTATGTGGCACAAATTTGCCATTTGTTTATGCATAAAATTATCAATAGCGCAGGGCGCTTAGCCAGAGAAAACGGTGACCTTTTTAAAGAGTAATAAATGGAACTGTATGTGTGTGTGTGTGGTTTTTTTTGTGTGTTTGTGTGTGTCTGTGTGTATTCATCTAATGGCTGATGTTTAAGAGGGAGGTGTTGGGTTGGAACAAGGGGAGGAGGGTGGCGGTTTTGCGGCCTGGACGTGGCAGAAAGGCAGCTGAGGCCTGCCAAGGAGATCCACTGATCTGGATGTTTACCCACAGTTTGTTTTTCACACACAGGCAATGAGCTGTTTTTGTCCTCAGCTTCATTAGCTGTGTCCATGTCCATGAGTGTCGGAGTGCTTGTGAAGAAGAATCTGTGCATATGTGCGTATCAGTGAGCATATTCTTTCTGTGTACAAACATGCAAAAGTGTGTGGAAGAGAAAAGAAGCTACAAGCACCACACTTTCTCTTAAAGTTAGTCTTCGAGGTCATGCTCACTAACACTGTACACCACATAGAGTTGCAAAGTTTTTGGGTATATTACTTCCCCTATTTTACATTCTCATTTAAAAAGAAAAAAGAAAGGTAATGATATCCAAAATGTGACTTTGCATATAAACATTGGAGTATCTCAGAGGATCATACAGGTTTGTGTGATGACTACCAGTTTTAATTATTTAAATTTTTTTCTACCCATGAGCCACAGCTGATGTTGCCAAGGAGAGGAAGCCGATCAGAGGCACCAATCAAAGCTCACAACTGCACATTCAATTGCAGTTGTGAGCCTAACAGGGTGCCATGCAGTAGTTCCTGAACTGACCAAAAAAACTGACCCACAATCAGAAACTGAGTTCACATAAACTGCAGATTGTATCATCAGTTTAGTAACATCATAACCTTTAGCTTTTACTCACTGTTAGTGGCACACTTGATAACTTTTTATGTTCTATGATTAGTTGTGTCTTGCCATATTTCACCTTTTTTTAAAAAAAAGAGACAGCTATTTTCTAACATGTTTGTTTATATTTTGTACTGTGAATGTAATTGGGAGAGTTTCATATACAAATTTGGGTTCAGAGGATTGGCGGTTAAATTCCTGATTCCTCCTGTTGGCATGTTAAAGTGTCCTTGGGCAAGACACTGAACCCCAAATTGCACCTGAATGCTGTGTCATCAGTGTATGAATGGGTGAGTGTGGCTCGTAGTTAAAAGCGCTTTGAGTAGTCAGAAGAAGAAGGCGCTATATAAATGCAGTCAATTGCTTACTGGACTGAATATACCACACTGGGATGTAGAAGGACAAACTGGATTAGACTACATTGGTCAGGACTGAACCAGGCCAAGTTAGACTCCACCTAAAATAGTTCAAACATCTGTACTGAGGATGATCGCACAAATAACTGATAACACGGCAAGAGAAAAGGCTCTGCAAACAAAAATGGACCATTAGGAGGAGAAAAAAAAAGAAGGTGCAGCACTTGTTCTGTGCTTTAATGAATACAACAGCAAAAAGATTTATTATTTAGAGCGAGAGTTGTAGCTCCTTTTGTTCTCTTCCACAATTAGTTGAACAATGAAACTAAGCACAACAAGAAAAACAAATAGCAGCATTAACCAGTGTAATTTCCAAATCTGGAGGACAAGGACAAGTGTTTTAAACAGCCCTCTTAAAAGGAGAATTCTGCAGTTGAACAGATTCCCTGGGGCAAAGATTCATACAAAATATAACACAAGAGAAACCCTTTTTTATACAGTGTATTCAGTTGTGTAAAGTACTTGAGGTACAGTTCTGACCTTTATTAGTCTACCTTTATGTTCCCCTTCACACTCGTGTCACTTACTCCTACTTTCGCTGTAGTTTTACCCTCAATTCCTTTTCTTTCATATTCCCTGTTCGCCTTCTCATCTTTATAAGTTCCTCTCTCTCTGTCTTTGTCTCCTCATATACTCATTGATTTTCCTCTCTGCTTTGCTCTCCACTGTCCTTCAGTCTCTTCCCTTCTTTTTCTCCTCTCTTTACAGTAATATCTCTTTAGTGATGTTTTTTTTTCTGTTTGTGTGTGTGTGTCACAGTGTTATTGTCAACCTGACTGTTTCCCCAAGTGTGAAATCCAGCTGAATCTCTCTCTGTTTCTCTTTAACAGGGTTGGCCGGGTCTCTGATGGGTACCCACTCCGCACTCTCCAGGGACTCTTGTAGGTCAGCTGTTATTTTCATACCACACACACACACACACACATACACTGAGAGACTGTATTTAAGTATGTAAGGGCTCCTGGGACTCTTGCTGTTAAACTAAAGGCAAACACACAATAGACTGGGTTGAGTGACTGTGTCAGTCTCTCTCTCTTTCTCTTCATAACACACACACACACACACACACACACACACACACACACACACACACAGACACACACACACACACACACACACACACACACACACACACACACACACACACACTTTCTCTCTCCCTCTCTTTGTACCCTAGCTTTCATGTGGCCTTCATGAGGTCACACACAGGGCTCAAGTCAGTTTCCATGACTACACAGTCAGCATCCAGCCAATCGGCATTCTCAGCTGGCCACTATGGGGCCAGTGGGCAGCCAGTAAGCATCATATCTGTACATCTGACATGGAGGGTATAGGGGGAGGAGGGTGTGTGTTTGTTATTGTGGCTGTGTGAGAGAGGGAATTACTGCAGAGGCCTTAAATGTGTCTAAATGTGATAATAGTTTTTTCTTCTTAACTCGGACTCAAATGTATTTAAAGTAACAATAGCAACACCTCTACATGTAATATGCTTTAATGTAGACTGATTTACATGCAAATGAATGTACAAACTTAATACTGTGGCAGCCAAGACATTCATGCAGAAAGTGTCTATCAGTGAGGAAATCAGAAGCTGTTATGAGCTAAAGATTGATCTGTCTTTGCAACGTCTTAACTTTTCTGGCCAAAAAAGATCTAGAAAGGCACGTCTCTCTTTAAAATACTGTAAAAACTGTTATAGGATCCTATGCAAAACACCCCAGGAAACTCTCCTCTTTTCGAGAAATGTATGTTACAAAATCCCTGCTGGAAATTCCATGTACGAGAACTGAGACTGACAACCTACATATAGAAGTAAATAAAAAAAGAACAAAATCCCCTCATTTGACTTCACAAAGTGCATAATAGGCTTCTAGAAATTGCATTGGTAAGCACTCTGTTAGTTAAAGCTTGTGTCCAGCTGCTGATTATCAAACTAACATATGCCCGGTGTCTGTTGTTTCCTCTCATGTCTCCACCTGACTTTGAGCCATTTGTCTCAACTTTTCCCAACCTGTAAAAACTCGGCGGTTTTCTTTTTCCCCCGACATTGCGACATGCGGCACCGGTTAATAACTGTAAAGCAAACATATCATGTGACTGATCATGCACATGCTGATTTGAGCCAGACAGCATATAAACCGCCATCTCGATCATTAAATACACTCATTTTGCCTAGAGCTTAATAAACCTAATATTTATAATTCATAAAAGGGTCATTTTTCTTCTGATATTCGCAGAGGTGTTCTTCATTTCACCTCCACCATTAAATGCTGCAGGATACTATGTAATATCTGTGCCATAAAAACTTGGAAAAGCTTCAGCTTGGGCCTAAGTGCAAGCTAAACAACGAGTGGTGCCTCATTATATATATATATATTTCTTTCTGTCTTGTAAATGATGCGTTCTACATATCTACATAACAGAGAAAACATCAGAATTTGATGCTCTCTTATTTATTATTATGATTCAAAATTTGAGGAGTTTTGCTTCCAGTCAGAGTTTGGGGAATGTTTGACCTTTGCTACAACCATGCAAAGTTTAACTGATGGATGAATACAGCATCTGCTGTCGTTTCTCTCCGTACCCCTCATGTAAACCCAGTTGCCATGTTCCTCATATGCGCTATGATTTTGTTGTACTTGACATTTCCCAGCCCTGGGGGTTTGAACTAGTGATGGACTGTGAGCTGGAGAGGTGGAGAGGTGAGAGGGCTGGAAAGGTAAATAGACAGACAGGGAAACAGCATATGGAGATTAGGGACAGTGGGATTGTTTGCTTGA
The DNA here is from genome assembly GCF_963691925.1 of Scomber scombrus. Taxonomy (NCBI): domain Eukaryota; kingdom Metazoa; phylum Chordata; class Actinopteri; order Scombriformes; family Scombridae; genus Scomber; species Scomber scombrus. The sequence continues at coordinate 7,811,799 of NC_084991.1, forward strand.
GAAATGAAAGCCAAGGGAGATAGGGACAGCGAAGGACAGCTGAGACAAAGGAGCAAAAGAGACATATGGAGCTTTTGCAGCATCAAATCTTCAGTGTTTTGTGTGTTAGCTCTGAAATAACTCAGTAACCATATTGTCCCTCATTTTAATTTTTCTGTCCTCTTTACATGCCTTGCATGAATTAACAGGCAGTTGAACTCCAGCCCTAATTATAACATGGACAAGGATGTTCCAAGTTTACCTTTTTTAATGTAGCAGCTGGCAGTAGGGTAAAACTGACAAAAAGAAATCATATAGTCAAAAGATAACCAAATGTCCATTATGGTAAGTAAAAGCTAAGTATTATACCACAAATCATACAAAATTATATTCAAATAAGGTCCAAATGTTACTGAATGTTTTCTGTCTCTTTAGCTCATAAAAGTTGTCGTCAACATAGGACCAAACTGATAAAATCAAAATATTCACCATCAAACTAAAATCAAACGTCACGTTGTTGATAAAACACCTGAGCCAATCAGATCTTTGATCGCAATAACCAGGTGTTTCCTATCATGCCCTGAGTCCTGCAGTTGGTGGAGAGCAGCTGCAGTGCCTAAAAAGTGCGACCACTTTGATCTTTTGAGGTTATCGTTGCTGCGCATGTACGACTTCGGAAGTCGGGATCAAGTCTTGCAAAAATCGAATCAACATGCATTCTGTGGTGATGGATTCTGCGCAAGCCTTGCTCATCACAAACACTGTCTGAAAAGCTAGATGCCTACTGATGATGTCATCAACTCAAGACGTAGAACACATGAACTAAATAACTATTATAGAAACTCACCAGCAGGGGGTGCTAAATGACAAAATAAAAATAACTGACTAATATGGCAGAACAATTACAAACTGCGCAAATAACTTTTGGCTTGGTATTTATGGCTATAAGGTAGCACATACAGACATAAAGATGTAGATAAGTTACTAGACAGACAGACAGATAGGTAAGTAGACAGATCAACAGACAGATCAACAGACAGACGGACAGTGAGGTGTGAGTTGGGTCAGTTTAGGTGGGACATATGGCTCCTGCCAGCCCAGAGACTCAGTACTGAGGGACCTTGAGGACAGAATAGAAGAGGAAAGACCCACATACCATCTGGACAAGGGACAAAGAGTGGGAGATAGAATTAGTATAGTTTGTGTGTGTGTGTGTGTGAGAGAGAGAGTGTGTGGGGTTGAGGGCAAGTGTAGCCTAGTAACAATGCCAGGCCAGTTGAGAACACCGGCCTCAGTCTCTGGCCCTCTGAGACACACACACACACACACACACACACACACACACACACACACACACACACACACACACACACACACACACACACACACACACACACACACACACACACACACACACACACACACACACGCACACAACAGCACACACATACTTCTAATACATGCACACATACTACATGTACAAACAGTCTTCTAGGGCAGACATGCATACACACATCATCTAATGCAAACAAATGCATGTAAACACAAGAAAAACAGGAGAACATGAGCACACACACACACACACACACACACACACACACACACACACACACACACACACACACACACACACACACACATACACACACACATTGACTGAGACAGACTCTGTATGTCACTGCTGTCTCTTCATCTGCCAGAGCGGCCATCCAGAAAGCCATGTCCTCAAATCTGATTGTGTGTGTGTGTGTGTGTGTGTGTGTGTGTGTGTGTGTGTGTGTGTGTGCACTTGTGTGTGTGTGTGTGCTTTCTCCCCCCTCTCTGTCAGATACCACTGGAGTGGTATGCTTCACAGGGCATTATATTGTCTGACATATGGGTTTTGCTCCTCTGCTCTGTCCAGGAAACAAGGCCAAGCGGGCAGGCTCAGAATGGAGCCCTTGGGTTTGATGCAGTTTCCATCAAGTCCACTTGTCTTTAATGTTAGCTGAGTGAAACTGGGGTACTGGTGTGGCTTTGCTAACGGGGTCACCGGCCTCAGCGCTGGGTGACTTTGTTGTTTGTTGGTTTCCTGTGCAACTTCTGGGTCAGCGGCGAAAGTTGGGAGAGCAGGTTGCTCATGTGAGTCAATGTGACAGACACACTTCCTGTGAATAGCTCACCTACATGCTGTAAACTGCAGCCTTCGGTTTCCTTTCGTCTCACTGTAGTATGAAAAAAGGCTGAAACTTTCTAGAGAGATATAATACAATACAGTGCACATTCAAAATTGAAGTATTGACAGGAAGCAATGAATAAGCTAAGACTATTGCTTGGTCGGTTCTTTCATGGAAACTCCAACATGTACAGCTAAGCAAATGTAACTGCTGACTCAAGCCTTAATTGTTTACAGTATGCCAAAATCTGGTCAAATTAAGAAATGAGTCACGTCCAGTGAGGTGGATCCAACTGAGTGCACCCTGAGTGAGTCAGAGACGTGACCTTACAGATGGAAGACAACCTCTCTCCCCTGACACATCTTGTTGCTACTTCATGCTTGGTTTGATATTAAGTTTCTTTATTAAGTCAGAACTTAAAAAATAAAGACATGTTCAGATGGATGAGTTTAAAGTACAGTAGGAAAAATGCTATTGACCCAGGCCTCCTGGATGGGGCCTTGCACTGACTGACTTTTCTTGGCTTAAACAAGTCTAAAAAACACAAAGAATCAAAAATAACAGTTAAAAAAAAAAATATATTAATAAATAGGATTAACATGATAAGCAGCTACAGCAGGATTGAATAAAACTATTCAAATCAATTAAATTCAATTTGAGGTAAGTAGGTTTGCAAACACAACACACATCTCCAACTTCAACAAACCAGATAGTATAAATATAATAAAGTGATTCAAGTGATTAAGAGGAAAAGTTTTGTATTTTAACTCTTCAACACTCTTCATTTTAACAGTTCAATTCTCTTGTAAAACTTTTTTGAGCACAGCCCACTTCTATTAAATGAAACTAAGTTTGAGGAGGCTGATAGAACAAAATCTCTGTAGCTGAACATCTGTGTACAAACTTTGCATTTACTTCATGGCTGCCACTACCAATTATTTTTATAATTTGAACAGTCTATTATTTGTTCAATTAATCAATAAATTGTTTACTCTATGAAATGTCTGAAAGAAGTGAAAAATGTTCATTATAATATAGAATAGAATAGTCTTTATTGTCATTGTATATGTACAATGAAATTGAAAGCAATCTTTATGGTACCATAAGTAAAAAAAGAAAGAGGGTGCTTATAAAAGACTAAAGTTAATGAGTAATAAGTACTAAAACTAACTAAGTACTAAACTTACTTAAACACATGATACACACACACACACACACACACACACACACACACACACACACACACACACACACACACACGCACACACACACACACACACACACACACACACACACACACACACACACACACAAGACATTCCACTCGCTGCCATCAATATTGCACAATTCCCCTTCATACTGAAATTTGTTGTTGCAGTTATTACAGAGTCCTCTTTGTCTCACCAACAGGCCAAAACAATTATTTAGATTTGATTGATTATTGATTATCAAATTAGTCAGTTGACTCAATGTGACAGCTAAACTTACAAAATGATTAATGGCACTAAATTAAGATGAATTTAAAAGTAGTATACAGCATGCTCTATGTAAATATTCCCTTCAGATACTATAAAGATAGGATCATTTCCTAGATTTTCCATGATATTCCGGGAAATCAGTGACCGGGGGAATCATGCATATACATACATAAAGAACTATGGACATGAACTATTCACTTCCACCAGGATTTAGTAGTTTTAAAAAAGTGGGGCATAGACCCCCACCCAGGTGCTTGCTTTTTCTAATGTGTGCGTGTGTGTGTGTGTGTGACACAGAGTGGGTGGGTTGGTGTGTTTACAGGCATGTGGGTGCTGAAGAGCTGATGGCATAAACAGATAAAGCTGTGATGGAGGATGTACACTCTTTTGTTTGAGTTTAAGAGACAAACGGCTGTCCAAAATACACACACAAGCATGAATGCGGACATACACACACCACCCCCTCTCCGCTGTGTGTATACACCACACGTCAGGTCTTAAGTGCTCGGTAACAAAGGGCGAGTTTATCCCTGGGTTTCACTGTAAATACAATGGTGAGTAATGCTACAAAGACTGGCCTGTGGTCACTGCAGACATGATATAGAGAAGGAAAATAGTAGGAGGAGGGAGGGGGGTCAGGGGCAGTATTTTATAAGGACTTTCTGGCCTCCGGTCTGCTTTTAAAGGTGCTGTGTGTAGCATTTTGTGTGTCTCAAAATTAAAACCACATTCCCTATAAATCTGTTGCTTTCCCCTCCTTGGCGTCACTCCATGTTCAGTTGTTTCAAGCACCAGTAACAGGTCTGAACAGAGGAACCGGAATAATTGTGTATTTCTCTTCACAGATAAAATTAGTGGCTCTCCTCTTTTGTGCAGGAAAATCATCCAGCTGATTTCCTGTGCAATAGGACACAGTAGAAATGCACTGAATCCTTAAATCAGAGTTTAATGTTATTACTTTTTTTCCTGGGTGATTCTATCCAGAAAAAAAGTGCAATAAAATATTGAGAATGAAAGAAAAGCTAAATATGACCCAAGCTGGGATCAGACTGGGACTACTTTTTTAAACCATATCATCATGTCCATGTAAGACTGAAGACTTGAGAACAAGATACCATTGTGTCTTCTCAGCGAGTTATTGCCTCACATCTTTCGCGAGTTATTGCCACACAACTGAGTAAAAAGTAACAACGATGTGCTGTAATGCCTCTGGCCTCCAGGATTTCAGGATTCTAGGTAAAAGGCTTTTCTTTCTTTTTTCTTTTTTTTCTGTACAGAGGACATGTTGACATGACACAGAAGGAAAATCACAGGTGAAAATAACAAAATTCATGAGGGCCGAATTCCATGTAGCTGCTTGGGTTTCAGCGTCCTGTTATGGTGCATACTGGCTCACCATCACACTGTCATGGCTTACTGGGACACTCAGAATAGAACAGAGACACCATTGATATTATTATTAACATATGATCTGCCTACACTGACAAGTAAAAATGCCTCCTGCAGTAAAGGAATATTTTGTTGGATTCTTTTTAGCTTTACTTCACAGTTGGCAAGTTTCCTCTGGTTTTTTTTGGGCTAAATTCTGACCCAAGTCCTTTAATATTTTAATGTGTATTTTTTGAAACTGCCAGTTTAATTATGTATCATCAGCATAAGTGTAAATGATTACTATAGACAGCGAGGCTTCTCTGCAAACATCTCATTTGATAATTTTTAACGACTTTTAGCACCTCATGATTAAGATAAATTATCTTGTGTATGTCAGCGCTCAGCCAACATGTGGAGGTGGCAGGGTTTCAATGTCTTGTTCAAGAACACTTGCTTGTCAACACAGGACAAGGACGATCTCCGGAACCATTTTGGCAGAAACATCTGAAACCTCTGACAGCACGGCTGAAATAAAGCTATTGTTATTGCGGCAAGCTGTCTCCATACTGTCAACCCCCCCCCCCCCCCACCCCAAAACACACACATACGCATACACAGTTACATACATACACACACATAGAGCACAGCAGTGGGAGCACATCATCTGTCACCCAGGGCCCAGGCGGAGGGGCGACAGATTGTCTTTGCGGTGTTCCTTCAGGTCCCATTGCTCCAAACACACACACATGCACGGACACACACACACACACACACACACACACACACACACACACACACACACACACACACACACACACACACACACACACACACACACACACACACACACACACACACACACACACACACAATCTGGCCACTGACATACTGTTCTCAGTATTCCCTCAGAGTGAGGGCAGGGCGGTCTCGTTGCCTTTATCTCAGAGGAGTATTAATACAACACACCATGATTCACAGCATTTCGACATGGGAACACAGAGGTGTTTCACTTAAGTGGTGTGCAGCGCCTGTTCTCTCTGTTCTTTGCTTGAAGAAAATAGACTTTTTATAGCCAGAACACACAGATATACTGCTTATTTCATGCAAATTTATCACAGTTTGTAAGACTTTTATGCTTGGACCTTTGTTGGTGAACAGTAGAGAAGTAGAATTACGTGCTGATGAGCAGGAACATTTGTCACACACACACACACAGAGTGAGCTATGTTATGGTTAAAGATTAACCACGTGTGTAGATCAAATATGGGATCACTACTTGCGGCGCAGAACAAATGAATCTCACATCAATGGCTCCCTGCAGCCATATGATATGGCATAGTGGGGAGATCAAAACGCCAGTATGACGTATTTAACCGTCACAAAACAGCCACATAAATTAAACATCAATAATACGCATATAGCCTGACCCAGTGATAATCAAGGGTCTTTTTAGTATCAAAGTGGTGCTCAGTAAACACCAGGCCTTTAAAGATCATCATCCATAAACATTACCTGGCTTTGTTCTTCGCTCTCGGGGAAACCACACAGACATAGACGTGCCTTCCTTTCTCTTTTTCCTACATGGCCCTTTCTCTACCTGCTTACGCCCGCTTCCTCGCATATTGTACTTGCGCGCGTGCGAGTTACGGGCCTCGAGATTGTCTGAGCTCACACCCTTCCCTTCCTCAGCGAGTTTCCCCTCTGTGGAATTCTCTCCCCTTGAAGAGAAAGAGAAAGTGAGATAGGAGAATAGAGGAGAAAGAGAGAGAGAGAGAGACAGAGAGAGATAGTGCGCAGGTAGTTTCATTACCCCACCTCCCTTCCTCTCCGGGTGCCTGGGTTATGGCCAATTAGGCCTATTAGCAACAACAAAACACAACAAAACCCGGTCGGCAGGCAGGCAGGCAGGTAGTTAACGGTGGGAGGAATTGTTATCTCTCCCACCGACAGGAACAAAGAAAACGCTCTCCAGAGTGCTGGAGACAGAATTTATACCTCCCGGTGTTCTCAATTCTACAATTAAACTCTTTACTGCAATTTCCTGTTAGTTGGAGTCTCCAGAGGGACTTTTCAATGCACCGCAGTGATTTTTTACACCTGCAAAGTGGTGTGTTATGTAATTAACCAAGTTTGAAACAATTGCTCAGTAGAACAGAGACGCACCGGCACTAGGCAGCGTTTAAACAAGACCCTGTTGAGTCGTCTGTGGCGTCATGTAGTGATGAAACATTGACTCTTAATTATTATTAATTATGACTTTGTTTTAATGTTATTTCAGCTCTCCTGCTCACAAGGTAAACAGCTGCCTTCATATCTTCTATTGAGAATTGTTTCTTTGGTAGAGCATTGAAGAAAAAATGTAACTTCAGCTTTTGTTCCGGATTGATAAAATCTCATTTAAAGTCATATCGATATTTGTAATAACACTAAATAAGCTACTAAAAATTCAACCATGTAATATAACCTTACACAACAGTTTGTTGTGTGGTGCACTCCAACAGACAATGTAGGCTTTTGCTTATATAATTATGACGACTTAAAGGTTGTGTGTTTCTGTGGTAAAACTTTGGATGGATTTGTAGTTTTTTGAATGCTAACGAGTGAGTTGTTAATTTGTCATTGACCTCAAATACTATTACAAATCATTGATGCAATAATAAAACCATTTTCTGATATTTCACAGTCAAGGTTTGGTATGTTGTAGATACTTGGTTGGAGTTAGGGATAGATCATGTTTTTTAAGCACTGACTCTTGATGGGAAACCTGAAGCAATATCAGTCTGTTCTAAGTCTGACGCTCTGTTGACCAACCACTCCATCTGTCTTGCTCTCTTGTGGACTTTGTGGCTCTATAACAACATCACACTGTCTCCTTGTTTACTCCTGATGGACAAGAGTCATAATTACTCTAACCACTAAAGGGCTTTGTCAATTCATTGTAAAAAATGGTGTCAGACCTTCTGCTGTTAATTTTCAGACTGAACTAATCAGTGCCAAACTGACTGGCCAGGTTGTGTTACATCTTCTGGAGTCCTTCCAACTTGATTAGGTTATATTTAATTTTGCTTGACAGTAATTGTATCTTTTCTTTTATTCTAAATCAGCCTTGCCAGCTATATATTAACTTTTCTACTTGGCCAAGGTTACACATACTGTACCTTTAATACAGGGACACAGATGTATATAAAGTAAAAGAAACTAACAGGACAATTAATTGTTGACACAAAAGGTAAAGTCTGAGTTATGTAATAACCAGCAATGACCAGATACCCATGTGTTTTTGAAATTCTGCAGTGGCATAAAACAGCTGGGAGTTTGACTCTGTGGCTGTTTCAATATCCACTGGAAGCGCTTCAGTAGTTCATAAGCCACATTTCTAATAAAGTTCAGTTGTTTTGCAGTTAGTTTTCTTGTTTTACAAGTATATTGAATCACGTTTGCAGCTTGTTTAAATGTAGCAACAGATGCTTTGTGGTTGTGCTTGAATATGTCCTTTTATTGCTTCTAACATTCTCTGTGGTCACTGATTTTACATGTCAGTAGAGCTGATCTCACTGCACAGCTGCTGTCAATAACCTGTGTTTTTGTTTGTTTTGTCAGGTGATGGAGTGGTCACAAAATACTATTTTTTTCTGCAGCACAGCAGCTTTGTAATGACTGTTGAGTTACAAAGTATTTATAAGATGAATTCTTTTTATGACATCTGACAACAGAAACAGAAAAAAATATGAAAATGAAAACAACTATTCAGCTGCATTGAAAAACATGTGTAGTGTAGGTGATAACAGAGAACAGTAGTCCCTGTGAGACCTGTTTCCCTCCCTCTGTCTCTTGTTTTTTTCCCTCTCTCTCATTCTCACTGATTGCAAACATGAAAAACTAATTTTGCTGTAGGTATGTGTTCAGACAAAGTCGGTAACAAATTAAATTATTATAAAAGCATATTTTTAAGATAACTGTCATGAAATACAGAAATCTCCATATACATTAACAAGTGTCTCTCATGCTTTAGAGACTTGAGGCATACAGATAGTGGCATGGGGACAAGAGCTTGGCTCATGGACCCTTTGAGCACCTGCTAGAATGGCAGCAGATTGTCTCTGACAGCTGCGACAGAGCTGGATCCTGTGGACATTGTGGGTTATACAATGGTAAAACTGTTTACTGTTAATACAATTCCGGCTCATTAAATGTACAGTGGTTCTTTATACATCACTGCTTCAGCACTCCATATAATCTGCATCACAAACACAGATTTGAGAAGTTGTGCAACCTCACTGAAAGTCAGTTGCATGCAAAGAGGATTACCGGAGATTAAAACAAAAAAATTGTGAGTGAAATTTTGACTAGTATCTGGCTGAATTAGGCTCTTGTGGATGTGACAATGTGGTGGCTAGGTGTGATATAACTTTATCGTTTTTTAGTAAAGAAAAGACCAATGCTTTTCCACCCATGAGGCAGTGGATATTTAGAGAGATTATCATTAGGGCTACATGGGATGACTAGAAGGATGACATCCTAAAGATATATATTTCTCTCCTTATTTATATTTCTCTCCTTTCGTCTTCTCAATCTCTCTTCCCCCTTCATTTCCTCGTTCCTCCCTCTCTCTGTGCCTCTGTCTTTGTCAGTCTCTTAAGACCCCCTTACTCCACGCTCAGATTAAACGCTCTATGCTCTGTATAAAATCCATTAACTCGACATACCGATACATTACCATCACCCAGATGGAGGCAGAGTGTGTATTGTGTTAGCGTCATGTTGAGGCGGAGGGAGAGACAATCAAATAGAGATGTGCAAAACAAAACTGGGGATGGATGGAAAGAGAGGGGGATGGAGGGAGGGATGGAGGGAGTAGGCAGGGAGGTAAACTAAATGTGACATCTCATATTTGACTTTTCACTTCCCATTTAGCTGACATGTCCAAGATAAGTGGAGGAAAGATTACTGGTCTCATTCTGTTAGACAAAGGCCTGTGTGTGTGTGAGTGCATGTTTTGTTTCAGGCTGTAAATGTAAAATTTTTAGGCCCCTTGGTGACGAACAAGGCAGTAGTTAAGGGTGTATATGTGCATGAGCAGACAGTCGAGTTTCATTTCTGTATTAAATTTAATATATTTTCAATGTACCAGTTTGTATTATTTATATTTCAACCGCAAGCACATGACTTCTTTTTTAGGGAAATTATAATTTCATTCATTGCAGGCCTTGGTTTGTTCCTTTTGGTAATGTGTGGTAATGTAATTGTACTCACTTGAGGAGATCTAGATATGTGGCGCCAACGCTGTTTGTCAGTAGCACCTAGTATGGAAAGTTGTACCAAAGTACCAAAAGTTGTCATCAAATGGTCGGATTCATAGTATTTGCCAATTTTAGACTGTATGTATATGTATGTGCACAGTATGTACTGTATATGTATATGTACGCACACAGTTCATGGCTGATGGATCTTCATGGAAATGTAACACACACCAAGGTTTGTAGTGAGGTGCTAATCACTGGAAGTCGAGTTGAGAGTAGGAAAAAAGTGTTGCACACTTTGGCTCCATATGCTTTTCTTTTTTTATTTAGATGACGTTCCGGCCCTCCAGCCTTCTTCAAGATCAACAGCAATAATATGACACAGGCACTGGTATATTATGTAGGCCGCACCCAAGTAACACATCTGATGGTGATTAGACAATCATGTTCCACCAATAGGGTGAGAAAAAACAATCAAGAGGCCTTTAGCAAATCAAAACTATTGTACAACTAGACAAAGAAGGTAGGCTACAACTGAACTTCTGAACATTATCAACAACTCACCAGCTTCACTTCCACCGAAGCTTAGAGCGGTGTTCAGCAGACTCCAGCTCCTGAGGACACAATGCCCTGCAGCAGCGGACTGGTGTAACAGCCACACAACAGCTCAGAAGCTCAAGGAAGTCGTGCACATGGAAACAAAACAGAGGTTAGCTGGCCTAGGTATCTCATGATCCACACAGTTTCTAAGACAATAGGCTTAAGGCAAAGATATCTGTAGCTAACCCAAAGGTCAGCAAACAACCCTCAGACAGAAACAAGTTCAAGAGTTCAACTAGCGTAGGAGAAGAATTAGGATTTCTTATGCGGACGATATGCTGTTATACTGTACACCTCATTAATCGTTCACAATGCTGGTATAAAATCAATGAAAGATTTGAGAGAGAAAGAAAAGTTTCCCTTGTCAGTAAAATATCTACCTATCTACCTGATGGATTGGCACACAAGCGTTTGCTCTCAGATGATGTATCCTAATGATTTTTGTGTTCTTCCGACTTAGCTACCTCTAGCTACCCATGAAGTTGACAGTTGTGTTTTCTAGTGAAATGTCTTGACAACTATTGGATGGATTGCCATGAATTCTCAACAGCACAAATTTCAATAACTTTTGTGATCCTCTAATGTTTTTGTAGTACAATCATCAGGTCAGTATTATAATTTCTCCAGTACTTTGGTTTATGATCAAATACCTGCAAAACTAATGACATTCCCTCAGCTGTACTTTAAGTACTAATTAGAAAACGTTAGCATGGTAAGACATTACAACAAGATGGCCTCATAGAAATATCAGTATTCTTCTTGATACTTGATCATATTGCCTGTTTTTTTATTCAATAAGAAGCCACAACCTCGTGGCTCATTGTACTCATTAACCACCACCACGTCTTTTGTGAGCATCTCTTTATTTGGACAGCCTGTACTGTGTGACTGTATATCTATTTACACCCTGTCAGTCTATTAATTGTGAATGTGATGTATTTGTTAGTTTATATAGTCTGTATCTCTCTATAGCCTCTATAGGACAAAACAGACAATGGATCATACAACGTTTACCTATAGAATAGCTTAGTCGCTCATGTGAAAAGAGTCTTATTGAGAAGGGTTTGTGTTTGTGCGTGTGTGTGTATGCGCTTGTGTGTATTGCTGAGACAAAGTGGGTGCCCACTCATGCGAACAAGAGAGGCTGCAGTTATCTTCACCTCACGCACTGGGAACACCGCCGCTGTGTGTGTTTGCCTGTGTACACAATCACACATTTTTGTAACCTTTGTGTGTGACTGTTTGACTGTTTGACTATATTTGCATGTATGCACATACGTGTATGTGTGTGCGTACGTGTGTGTGTGTGTGTGTCATAGGCTACTTTCTGAAATAAATTTCAGACCATTTGACTGGCGACAGCTTGTCTAACTGGGGACAAAAGCTGCGTCCCCAATTGGTAAAATGCTAATGTTTGGGTCAGAGGTTAAGGTCAGGGTTAAGTTGAGGCAAGTAGTGGTTATGGTTAGGGTCCAGAAAATGAATGTACGTCTATGTAATGTCCCCAAAAGTGACCATGGTCTGATATGTGTTTGTGTGTGTGTGTGTGTGTGTGTGTGTGTGTGTGTGTGTGTATCCCCCGCAAGGCCCTGGGGTTACAGGCAGCTTGGTGACGGTGCAGATGGGATAACATATGACATGTGAGTGACTGAGGGAGTGTGTGTACGCATGTGTGTGTATATGTGTGTTTGTGTGTATGCATCTCTGTCCATCTGGGCTCCCCTCTGATCGTCCGGGGCTCCCTCTGCTCTCTGTGGCCCACTGGGGAGCCAGCAGGGTGATAGAGAGAGACAAGGGAGAGCGTGAGGCCTGCCTACCTACATCCTCTCTCACCTCCACCATCTTTTTTTCTCTACACAACAGATTTAAAAATGTTGTTATTAATACTTAAATAATATTTTGTTTGTCTTAGGAATTTCTGACAATTGAACCTCAATACAAAGTAGAAATTATTTCCTATTTAATATTTGCTACTGTAGCCTATGTAGTTAAGTTTATATTATTGAAGTGATTTGTCCCAAAGCCTAACTTTGTTGTCAAATGATGTAAAAAAAAAAGAAAGAAGGAAAAAAAAAGAATAATACCTTCATAACCTGAATGCTGGAGTTCACCCAGAGCAACCCAGTGGCTGCACAGCTATGACTAAAATGATAATTGAGAGCACAATAAGTTTACTAACCTTTTAAAACATCCTAAGGAGCCATTGTAAATGAAAAAAAGAAAAAGTGCAGTATTTCCAGTAAATTAATGTAGATGATAGAAAAAGTAATCAATAGATTAATCCGTGATAATTAGTTGCAACTCTACTACTGTACCAGACCTAATGGAACATATTTATTTGAGGTGTTTTAAAGTGTTAAAACATTTTTTTAAAGCATAAAAAAAAGAAATCCTGCCTGAATTCCAATTTTTATTAAAATTACTAGGAAATTGGATAAAAGCCACAACATTTTTATACCGAATGTATCTCCAAAACGTTAACAGTCTTTTCCTTGCAATATCCGCTTTTGGCAACTAAAGCATGATTCATGTTTTCATGGTTATGTTTACCCAACTCAAAGCCCTCGGTTAAGGTTAGGGGAGAGGTGATGGCCTTCATCAAATATTTAAAAAGTAAACAGTGACTAGAAGCACAAAATTGGACTTGTTTACTTCCTTAATAATTCACCAACACCACAATCTTTCACTGATCTCAGCCAAAGTGTTTTAGTTACCTAAATCTAACCACATGCAGGACTCAGGATCTGGTATCTATTATCAAAGTCCTGCACTTATCAAAGGCCCACCATCCTTCCAGACCATCTCCCTCTGACATCTGTGCATTACCAGTATGAAACATTTTGGTTGGAATAATTGTTGCCACTGAGCATAATCCAAGCAGCAATTATGTTTTCTCTAAAACATATTTTGCAAAGCCCTTCAGTAGTATATACACTGTATGTCATTTTGAGGGTAGAATCAATAGATGAAGTGGGATTTGGAGGTTTGCACACAGTGTACTCAATGTACGTTCAAACACAATCCACCTTTGGCCAGCATGCAGAAACAATTGTGGCATATAGTGCCTGCTGTCAATGCCAACATACAGTACCTGCAGTGTAAATCACTGTATATCCATTCTCCAATAAATAATTACACTGTTTTTTAGACCACAGCACAAGTTCATGTGTGATAACATGCTGCGTATACAGTATGCTTTTTGAAGTTTAATTGGATCATTTTTTGTGCTCTATCCAAGTTTTTCTTTAGCTGGCATTGGCATCAGGTTGCAGAGCCAATGGGTTTGGGTTTGTACCACCACAAAAGCGAGACACTGAATGTACAGGACACCGTGTGCTTCTGACATCGTGCATCGCGTCCCCAAGAGACTTGTCATGCTCTCTTATTCATGGGATCCAGGTCCATGGCTATTTTGTGTGGCTGGCCAGGGCCGCGTGGTGTTGAGGGGAAAAGGCTGCAGGATTTGGACTGATGGAGGCATTGGAGGGATGGTGTCTGTAGTCGGGATGAGAGGGAGACAGCAGGGAGCTGGGCAGAGGGTTTGTTCCTGTTCCATCTGCGGGCTGGAGGCCAGAGCCTGGACAGAGAGGATGAGAGATGACGGAGAGAAAGGGAGTGATGGAGAGCAAGGGAGCAGGAGTCAGAGGAGAGGGCATATACAAGTAGAAAAATTAAAAGGCAGAAATGGGGATGTGAGGAGAAGGAAAAAAAGGATTTCTTTATGACCAAGGCAGGATGGCTTAAGAAAAAACAAGGAGAGGGTGAAGAGAAAGGCAAAGAGGGGAAGAAGAAAATGTCACTAGAACAATGATAGCAGTGGGGGGTTTTCTGTCCGGTCAGACCAACACTGAGATGCTAAAGAGGACTTAATGACGCCTGACAAGTGCAATTAATAATTAAAGCAGGACCTGACGATCATGCAGCTAGCATGTGACAATAAGCTTGACAAGCCCTCTCCGCTGCCCTTCCACCTCCTTCCCCTCTTTTGTCACAATATTGTAATCTTTTCACTTTCCTCTCCTCTTATCACTCTCTTCCGCCACCGCCGCTCCCTCCCCCTCTCTGTCTGTCTATGTAATTTTGGCACTTATGTTTGTACCACACCCATGCCCCCCAAACCCTGCCCTCTGTCGATTTATCCATCATCCATCCAGTTCTTTCTTTCTTAGCCCTCTGTCTCTTTTTTGCTCTCTCACCCCTCCTGTCACCCGGAGCGGCTCAAGCAAAACTGCAGCCGTCACTATCAGGTGTTGACGAGTTGCCCTACTTGATATTCATGGGTGAGATTATTTCTTTTTTTTTTTTTTGGGGGGGGGGGGGGGGGTGTACAGGAGAGGGAGGTGATGGAGTGGGTGTGTGTGTGTGTGTTAGGGGATGGGGGGTTGGAGGGTGTACAGGGTGTACATGAAGCATCATTACCATATCAAAGACATGCTAGGCTTTTCTGTCCTAATGGTAATTACACTGCCCACAATTGGCGCTCACTGCTCGGATCACAACAACAAGAAAAAAGAAAAAAATTCAAAAAATGGATGGAGGGATGGGGAGGATGGGTATTAAAAGGAAGTGTGTGTGTGTGTGTGTGTGTGTGTGTGTGTGTGTGTGTGTGTGTGTGTGTGTGTGTGATGGGGGGTTGGAGGGGGGGTACAATTGGCTGGGGCTTTCAGGTTATGTTAATACCGCTCATCTATTTAATTAGTGGCTGGCGTTGGGCTTTGTTTACATCTGATGTACCCCTTCTAGGGAAGACAGAGGAGAGAGAGAGAGAACGAGCATCAGAACAGAGAACAAGAGAGACAGGAGAGAGAAGGAGGATGGCAGAGTGGATTCTGGGGCTGGGTGGTGGGACGGCTGGAGCGAGGTGTGACTGCGCCTCTTGAAGCTGTAATGAGGTCCGTTGTGGACGGACCTTTGATAGGCTTCCTGGCTCCACCCCTCTCGGCCGTCTCTGGAGCCACGCGAGCCCCAGTCTTGGGAATTAGTTCAGACCGCAGCCAGATATAAAGACTGCCCGTTTCTCAGACTGACTGATCAACTGGCTGATTGGCTGACTGAGTGCATGACTAGCTGACTCCCTGCCAAACCGAAGAGAGCTTGTTGGATGACCGAACAGTGTCTGATAAACCCCTCTTCGTACACCTTTCAAGCGTCAGAATGGGGGGGAAAGTTGTGTCACTTTCACAAACTGACAATCCAACAATCACATCCACTTCATGAAGTGATTGGTCAGGTATGAGGAGGTGTGGATTCTTTGAACTAAATGTTTAATACAATTACACATATTTTCGTAACTTTTTGTGCGTACAACTGAGTTCGACACCATTAATGCCTCTGGAGAACGATTGTTCGAAAGTTTCGCCGATATTCCCACAGCTATCTTTGCCTCTAGCCTCTCTTTATCTTGTCTGCCGGATAATAATTCCATTAAGAGGACTTTATGGGAACGCCTTGGTAGCTGAGTAGTTAAGGCATATGCCACATAAAGACAGTGTCCCCGGTTCAATTTCGGCAAGGGACCTTTGCTGGAGGCCAATCCCCTCTGTCTTTCTCCCTGTTTCCTGTCGGCCTCTATGCCACCCACTGTCAAATAAAGGCAAAAACCCCCAAAAATAAATCTTAAAAAAGATAAAATAAAGGACTTTATGGCCTAATAAAGTATTTTTGACTGATTGCGTCTTGCCTCAATCCTGTTTACCCAAATTTTTGAGCTCCTTTGACAAAGATGGTGACGACTCCTCATCAAGAAACATCCTTCCAGAGGTCTATTGTTGACATAGACTAGAGTTATACTGTTTTAGTCGAATGACCAGCCGACTGAATGGATGACTGACAAGCCTGACTAACTTGAATCATGATCTATAAGTATTCTGGCTTGGTTGCTCCACTCTGCCACTGTATGCATGTGTGTTCGCGACTTTGTGCCAGCTCATGTTTGTTTTGAAGACGTGATCTTTGGGACTTTTTCACTCGCAATTTGCCTATGCATATGAGTCTTTACGCCTGAATGCGCACCTTTCCGTCAAGTTATTGTAATGTGGAATGTTTTGGCTCCTGAATACCTGTGTGTGCATCTGTATCCACTTTTTAAAAAGGGGCTTGTGATGGGTATTGTAATAGAACCCATTTTAGCTTGCTCTCAGAGGAAAGTGAACAGGGAAATGAGAGGGAAATGAGAGGAAAATGAGGATTTTTGCCTCTGTTAGAATAAGCCATCATATCTTTCTGTGGATATTTGATGGCTGTTGCAGCTGTTTCCCAGGTACGAGTCAGTCAAGACTCCGGTCAGCGCTGAATTGAAGTGCATATCAGCGACTCAACAAACAGAGGGAAAAAAAAGATCAATAGCCAGAAATCATTACAATATATGTGTGTGCATATGTGTACACGGCTGCATTCTCAACATTGAATGAAGTCTATAAAAAATTCACTGTGACATTTTCAGAAGGTCCAAAACAGGGATGATTTTTTAAACACCTTTCACTTCAAAGAGCAGACAAACAGACAGATATAGGGGGAAAAAGCCTTTTGCTTCCTAGTGCTTGCCATTTCACTTACTGGCACTGACTGATGGGATGGGGTTTTTTTGCCCGTGGTTTACTTGGAAATCCTGAGAATTGTCGCCATCTTCTTCAAGGACCTCCAAGAGAGCGTCTTTGAAAAACACTTGTCTCCCAATTGGGGGTGTAGGTGGGTGCTGGGTGCTCAACTCAGCTGAAGAAGACTCACAACAAAGCAGTGATTCTTTTTTTTTTCCCGAGCTGAGATCTTTGAACATTGAGAGAGAGTAGAGGAGAGTTTATGATGAGAGAAAGCAAGGATAGGAGAGGGAAAAATGATAGGAGTGGTATATGAGATAAACAGTAAGTGAAATGTATGGCTGTGGGAGAGAAGGGGCCTCTGAGACTGCTCGAAGAATACAGTCAGCAGGTCTGCTGCGTGAAAGCTGCCTAACTGGTAAACATGGTAAAAAAAAAAAAGAGGGAGAAACAGAGAACTGCAGCAGTCCTTTTACTGGAAAGAGGGCAAGAGAGGAGCGATAGATCATGCTCAAGGAAAGAAAAGAGCGAGAAGAAACAGGGAGAGGAGAGGGAACAGCCCACATGCTATCACACTGTTTTTAATAACAGTGTAGCGGCGACCCGAGGCCTCCACGTCCACGCAACGGCTGTGCAATGTCTGCTCGGCGTCTGTGCCACACACAAAAGGGCTCCAATCCAAAAGTCAAGCCATTCTGCTCTGTCTGTCAGCTACAGGCTGCAGAGAGGCAGAAGCATCCAAAGACCTCTGCCTCTTAACTTAGGTATTTACAGAGGGAACCTGTACCGAAGGGGCTCTTCATTCTCTTCATCCATAAAAACGCTGCTCGGCGCTCTGAAGCCACATCCGCACTAGCAGGGGGGATTTGAAATGATGTGTACACTGTGAAAGTAAACAGCCTTTTCAGATCAACCTCGGAAAAGTTTATCGTTGACATCAATGTTAATAGAAAAATGCTGACATCTCTGAGGTTGGGTTTGTGCGAGCAAGCTTCACTCACGGTCACTGCACTGTACGCGAGCCCTGAAAAGCTCCCTTGTCCATGCTAACAATTCAAGACCGGTGTTTTCAAATGTGTCCACTTTGGACAGTGTTTTCAAAAAGATGAATTCAGGGTCAAAGCAGAAACCCAGATATTTTTTAGATCTTTCTTTACATTTATGCCTGGGTGCTGCCAAGTACAGCTTCCGTATGGGCCCAATGGCTTCAACATACCTGGAGCAGTTGAGAGTTTGGAGTCAGTCAAAACAATAAAATATCACTAAAGCAGTAACAGGCATTTTTATCTTTTATGTCACACTTAAAGGGTTACTCCAGCAATTTGTTATTGCACTTCCATAAAGTTTGAGGAGTCACACGAAACAGATATGGATTGGTAAAAATGTAACCAGCAGTTACAAGTCCCTAGTCTAGGCCAAACTCCCAAAATGCTGGACCCTACATTTCCCATAATGCAACTCAATAGCACTAACTCCTTCTAGACTCTACACCTCCTGTTTGCAACGTAGGCTTTCTGTTTAAGTCTGAAGCCCTAAGCTAACACAATGTGTAGGTTTGAAGTAACTTAAAATGAAATTAATCAACTACAGTTATTTAAGTTGCAATATTAAATAGAAACTAATAATGTCAAGAGTACAGGTGTGATTATTGATGCAGTTTTTTGGTAAAGCAAATATACACTGACATCTTTCAACAAGTCATTTCATAAAACTTTGTTTTTCGTCAACAGGAAAACATGAGTAAAACTAGGATGTACCTAATACTGCTGTTTAAATTAGATCTCTTTTTTGAAATCATCCAATCACACAGGAAACAGCAAAATTGTCTGTGCTGAAAACAGGTGTAATCATTTCACCCATTATTTTTGTCCTTGTTTAACATGAAGCAAAGCCTCAACAGTTATTGACTTATTGAATTGGGTATTTGTTTTGCAGTTTGAACACATGATTCTTTGATGACTAGATTAAGTTCCAGTAGGAGGCGTACGCAAGCAGTGCAACCTGGCCTCCACCTCCCTCCCTCCCTCCCTCCCCCTGGAAGTCTCTCCCTCCACTTCTCTCCCTCACTTCTTCCTCCTCTCCTCACAGTGTATCAAGTGCATCATCCTCTCACACCTCACTCTGCCCTCGAGAACAGCGCCCCACACACACACAGTCACACACACACACACACACACACACACACACACACACACACACACACACACACACACACACACACACACACACACACACAGAGCGCAACATGCACGGCAGCACCTCGTAAGCGAGATAAGGAACTTGTGACACCAAAGGGTCCGGCTTCTGTCACCCTGCTACCTCGCCTGGACCACATGGCCTCGGGTGTAGAGAGGAGCGAGAGAACGGAGAGAGGAGGAGTGGGAACAAGAGTAGGAGGGGAGAAAAAGAGAGCTCAGGAGGGAGAAAAAAAAAAGGAAACGTGATAAAGATGCAGAAGACGATGAGATGAAAGAGGAAGAGAGACAGATGGGGCCAGAGAGAGGGAGAGAAAAAGGCTGAGACACAGAGAGCTTAAAAAAAAAGGAAAAAAAGAAGCAGTGAGTGAGCGGCAGCAGTGCCAGCAGAGAGGGACTGTTGTTTTTGGTGCATGTTGTCGGTTGGCTTGCCACCAGTTAGCATGAGGCAGATGCAACCGGGAGTGCTTGGTAATTATCGCGGTGAACCTCCCTCAGAGCACATGTGCTTTCCGCTCGCTAATCTTCACAAAGATTCAACGTGGCCAGTCTTGTTTTCAACATTTCACCTCTGTTAAAACAAAAGCAAAAAAAAAAAGAAAAAGGGAAGAGAACTACAGCATGTATAGAATATGAAAATTGTGGTAACATCGAGGCAAAGAAATGCATTTCAGATGACAACTTCTACCAGTTTTTCTGCGTCTGCGTGAGATCTACATCTCGTCCCCAAACATCCAACTCTTCGGCTTGGCCCGGTGCGTTCGCCGTCGCCTCTTATCGTGTCGAGTTCAGCAGCTCCCGCTCTCCTTTTCAACAGGTGTTTGTGGATCCCACTGTAGGAGAGCCTGGCTCCTGCAAACTCCTGATAAGCTTCTGTGCATGCAATTCACCCCGGCCACCGATAGAATCTGCATATACCTACAATCATATGCTCCAGCCAAGTGACAGAAGTATTCCCTCGCTGACGGGCAGAGATAAGTTATCTCCATCAGCGCTGCCTTTCTGCACTTTGAACATAGTATTCAGATACACTTGGACTCACTTTACATAAACTGCAGCCACAGTCACATTGGTCAAACTGCCCTTATAAATAAGTGCATTTAAAACTGAGCTAAACTTTCTATAGTGCTTGTTGAGGGGCGTTATCAGATTAACTCGTACAAGTGTTGCCTAGTACAACAGATTAACATATGAATTACATGCTATGAGCTCTCACAATCTATGTATTCAAGTGATACAAAGAGGCACATGACAGGACATAAGTGCAACATAATCCAAAAAAAAAGCCCAGGGGCTCTTTTAGATGGTAGGAATGCAATTCTTTTTGGTCAAGGCTGCTGCGGGACACGTGATGCATCATGTCTCTCCATCACATGTCCTTGTAACTGTGCTGCACACAACCCCTATTGAAAAAAATAACAACAACCCAGATATTCCAAAAAATTGAGAAAAATAGTGCATATGAGTGACTGGACACTTTGTTTTGGTAATGTAAAAGGCTTTTTCCACTTATGTTCATTGGCTGATAAAGGTTGTTTTGGGTATTTAATTAAAGGCTTGATAATGAGGGAACACCTGCTATAGTCTTACCTCTTTCATTTAAGCTTTGTAGCAGCCCTGAATTGATCGTGTCATGCCTCAGTTGAACAGGTATTTGCTTGGTGTCACAGCTGACTGCTTGAAAGTTGTTTTTACCTGCTTGGATCAAGGGGGGGGGGGGTCATCATTTTAGTGCTGGGTTAGGGTGTGTTAGAAGTCAAATGAAAATAAATCTCAAGAAGACCATGATCACATATTGACTTTAATTTGAACTCAGATGCTCTGCTACTCAGATAAGCAGCTCTGTTGTCACGTTTCAGAAACTCCCCCTAAAAATGTTACATCTTAAAAAAGTGGTGTTCAATTTTTTTTTTTTTAGATTAAACGTACTGTTCCGGGGCGGTAGCTTTTATACTTTCTATGCAAAATTCTACTGTTTAAAAGGACGAAAAAACTGTTCTATTCAATCTGTAATTATCTGAGCAAATTCACAGCGTATGAGAGCAACATGCTGTGCGCTCTCTGATCTACTGCATGTGCCCTGCCTAGCGCCTCATTAAACTAGGCAATTGTTGTTCTCTTTGTCCTCTTTGATGAAACTAGCGAGCGGTACTAGAAAGTACAAGCATGACAGCAAATCAGCTGAGGAATCGTGTGTGCGGAAGGATTTTGGTTTGACACATAACTGGAAGGAGGGTGGGAAATGTGCTGATAAAACCACAACTACCTGTAGTAACATTACCATGACATAAAATCTCTTAAGTGAGGTATAGGAGGCACTCCATAGGAGGTAACATATTTCAGGATTAGGCATGTGGGTTGAGTGTGAATACATACAAACTAATTATGTGTTAAATATCATCTGGTGTTTTGAAAAGTAATAACCTGCATTTTAAATCAGGTCCTTGTTTGTGTGTTGGAATATTAAAACTGTCACTGCTACTATTCACATATCATCCTAAATTTTATTGAGAAACATTAATGTTTATCCTCCTCGAGCTACAACTATTTTATTCATCAGTTCAAACTTTGTATCTTTGAGTTTTTGTCAGGCAAAACAAGTCATTTGGACATTTTCTTCACTATTTTTTTTTAATTTTGAAGGATGCAATATTTATTGATTAGTCAAGAAGAGATTTGAGTAGAGCGTTAAACTCTGCTACATACTTAAACAAAATTAGCTGGAACTTGTAACTGCAAACCAGAATGTGTTTCTACCCTGAGAACACAGAACAGTTAATATCTTGGCAGTGATATATCACTAATGAAATCCTACAAAGCCGTACTTACAAGGAAAAGTTGTTGGCTTATCAGAATGTGTAACATTGGTAGTTTTGGGAGATTGTAACAAATGAGATAGCAAATGTAGATCAGCTGTTACCTAAATCTGACATGTCATCTTAACAAGCAGAGCTACTGTACAGCTCTCCTTCACGCACACACACACACACACACACAAGCACACACAGAGCCTACTTTCTTCCCCTGCACTCTCTCTGGAGCCTGACCTCTTGTAAGTACCATGTAATCTTTGCTGTTGGACTAATACTCTAGCCTTTCCCTCCGTAGGTCACTGATGGCTTTCCATCTCAAACATGTCCACTGAGATAGTTGGTGCTCCTTGCAACCTCCCCTCTCTCCCCAAACACACACACACACACACACACACACACACACACACACACACACACACACACACATACGCACACACACGGGTTGTTAATGTTGACCACAACCAGCCTTGTTGTACTTGAAAACAAATCACTGCAGTGTGGCTTAATAATGTAACGAGTCTTTTAAGCCGCACAGACAAGTTGATCCGCTCCAGTACAAATATGGCAACTTTTTTTGGATTACATGACCCCTCCGCCCCTGCCTACCCCTTCCCTCCTCAAAGTGTTTTTTTTTTGTTGTTGTTGTTTTTGTTGTCTTATCAGCTCGCTAATTCCTAAATAGGTCAATCCAAAGATACATGACACTATCCGATGTGATGCGCGGGAGCACAAAGCGAGGGCAGAGGGAGGAATTGGTGTTTAGAAAATAATCAATGCTTCTTTTATTTAAGCAGTGCAAAGGTCGCACTTTTTTTTAATGTGATATTCTAAAAGACAATCAAGTGAGAAAAGCTTACGCTGAACATTTTCTAAGAGTTACATTCAGAAGTTAACTATTTGACTCAGTAGCCAGGAACTAATAACAGCGACTCAGTTTTGGCATGAGAACACTACCTTGAAATAAGCAATGAGGGAACATCTGCGCTGTTTAATACTCTGTTTTGGAGCCCAAAACCACAAAGTATTGAGGAAAACAGACGTGCGAGAAAAGCAATAAGAACAAAACTGTACTTTCCATGTCATTTACCTGAACTCCTACTTTGTTATATCCAACAGTGGGGGGAAAAAATATAGAATGTGATAGTTTAAGGCATACAAATACAGGCTCAACACTATGCCATTTCTCTTCTCCATTTATTCCTGGCCTTTTCATTTCACTTCTTTTATTCATACACCTCTTTTGATTCTCTATGTTCCAGCCTTTTTTGTTGTTGTTGAGAATATTTGCCACAATTTTGGTCATGGCTGTGGACTCAGTCGCTTTTGCCTTTAAAGCTGAAAAGAATTCTGGGGTGGGGGGTGGGGGTGGGATATAATGGCACAGATCGAGAGGTCATTGCTGTCTGCGTTTCATTGCATAAAGAGAGCTTGTGTAAGAGATACAGCATTGTCTGTTGTATGGCGTACAGCAGAGGTCAATCTCAATCAGCTTCTTTTGTCAGGGGTCTCGGCACTGATATCCAAAGCGTCATTTCTCTCCTCCTTTGTCTCCGTTGAACTCACCGCTGAATTCCAGTTATATTTCATGAGGGACAACCTCCCTACAAGCCGCTGTGATTTGCTTCCTAAACAATGCCAGTTTGGGCATCGTGAAACTGAGACAGCTTTGACCGTGGCACCCTACCAGTAATTGAGTTCCTTTGCCGGTCATGCATGGGGTCAGTTTCTTTGCAGTTGGGTACCGGGAGGGGTGGGGGTGGGGGTGGGGGTGGGGGTGGCGTGAGACCATTGAAATCGTGGATCTATTGTGGAGACTATGTTTGGTAGAGGCTGGAACAACAGCGTGCAAGGCCTAGTGTGGTTGATAATAGACTAGCAGTGCAGTCATTATCTGTCCAAGGACTCCAGAAAGGAGCTTTTAGAGCAGATGCTCCCCTAACTCAAGGTTTGTACATACAGAAAGTCAAAGAGAGAAAGACACAGTGCTGCCTGAAGCATAAAGGACTACCTGGAGATATTCCTCCCTTCGCTTGGATAGATCACCTTCCTCTCTTCATGGCCACTTCTCTCCAAATCATGCATCTCTTAACTGTTTTGCATCTTACTCATCAAAACTCTTACCCCTACTTCCTTCACCGTATTCCTCTAATCATGATTTCCTCTCCTCGTCGTCGTCGGTACCCTCACTTTGCACGGCCCTGCTTCTCTCTCCTCTGCCGCCTCGTTCGGTAATGATCCTCGCTCTCTGTGACGACTGGAATCCTTTTGTGCCGTCTGACACGTTTTATGTTTGAAAGGGAACAGAGGGCGTTTTTACAATGGCCTTTTATGCCCTGTGAGAAATATATGAGCCTTTTGGCGCGGCTAATGAAGGCGCTTTCATGTCCCCCCACCAGTAGAAGTGTATAGAGATGGATTGTCTGGGGCCCACACAGGCCCCAGTGTAGCCTGCAGCATATTGTGTCGGCCCCCTAGTCTTTGAGTATTGATCTAACGGGGGAAATGGAGAAAGAAAGCACAGAAAAAGGGGAAAGAAAAGAACAATCTCCAGTTATACTGTTCACTAGTTTCCGCTCGCACTCTGACATTCGGACAGGAGAGCAAGCGAGGTGAGCCTACGCTGACAGGCTACGCCCCCCCCCCCCCCTGCACTCTCGCCGCTTCACCAACACGACCATCATCATTATCAAGGTGACCATTACTCCCCCCTTGTTTCAAAGACAGTCATTACGGCCCCTAAGAACAGAGGCAGGGCTTCAACCGAGGACAGGGGGGGAGAAGAAAGATAAGCGGAGACAGAAAATAAGGAGGGGCGGACAGATGAGACAAGAGAGGAGAGGAGGAAGAAGAGGAGGAGGACGAGGACGAGGAGGAGCAAGGGGGTGTGATGAAGAATTATTATGAGGAGAAGTGTGATTGGGGTAGGGAAAGAGGAGAGAAAGATAGGACGTGTGGGAATAAGTGAAATAATTATGGAGGCCACTTCACCAAGGGCATATTGTACAGAAAGTAGCTTCAAGTACACACACACACACACACACACACACACACACACACACACACACACACACACACACACACACACACACACACACACACACACACACACACACACACACACACACACACACAGTATGGATGCACTTGTGTCAGCCTATGTCAGCTCCTGTCAGCTCTCGGATGAGGGCAGCGTTAGCTAGTGAGGGTCTCGTCGCACCGCCGGGGGTCATGAGATATGAAGTCTCATTGTGGATTTAATTGTCTCTTTATAATCAGATTAATTAGCAGGCGTATGCTTGTCAGGAGCAGCTTCCTACCCACACACACACACACACACACACACACACACACACCACCCACAACACCTACCCTCCAATCGTCACTCTAGCACCATCGGTGTGTTCGCTCTGAACTCCGCAGAGGTTAAAGCGCGTGAAGACGTGAACGTGAGAGTTTTAGCCTTGTGTGCGTACGCATACTGTTCAAGTATGCATCCCCTTTCCTTTTTGTGTGTGTGTATTGGCTTGTGTGTGTGTGTGTGTGTGTGTTTGTGTGTGCCGTGCATGCAAACTGGGGACGGATATCTTTGCCGACAGCGGAGAACAGAATTATTCCGAGCGTTTAACATCTAAGGCCGTGGAACAAGGCGTGTGTGTAATACAAGGACCGTGAGTTCAATGGAAAAACAAGAAAAAGGGATTTTTTTCTCTCCCTTCTTCAAGAGTACAAGAGGGAGCGGGGTAAATAATTCATTTCCTTTGGCTCAGGGCACGTCCTATTGTCACCGCCTAACAAGCACAAGGACAGGCGGCCGGCGGGCCTCTTATTGCTTGTGAACGGCAGAGAGAGAGAGGAATGGAGACAGAGCAGAGAGGAAGAGGGGAAGGCATGGAAATGTGGTCTTTGATCCTCCCTCGTTAGCCCTTGGTGAGCTTCCTCTGCTCACCGCCGCCCAGAGAGATGGTCAGATCGCGCCCCTGGCTCTGTCAGGTGTGTGTGTGTGTGTGTGTTCACGTTTTTTTTTTTTTTTTTTTTTTAAGTGTGCGAGTGTGTGCGTGCCCCGGTGAAAGGACAGTAAAGACACTTCCTCTCTCTAATGCGGCCCAGGTGGAGGTGCTGCTCAGAGGGGGCCGAGAATTCAAACGCAAACACGCTCGACTATGAAAGAGTTCAGATTATGCAAGAATGCAAATGCAAAACTGGCATGTGGCTCAAGTTCATATGAATGCACATCCATCATTTATGTCACGTCAGATGTAACAATATGCTACAGGAAGCAGGTTGTGATGACGCTGTGAGCCCACACTTCTCAGGTCATTCCTAACAATTGGAAAATGACTTAATCTCTTCTTCTTCTCCCTCTTTGGATCAGTTAACAACAAAATTTTCCATCACATCCGACATCTGGTGGGGAGAAGCACAGACCTAGCTTGCTAACTCTTGGCTGGTTAAATCTATGGTCACATATACTGCGTTTTTCAATTAGATATTGAATGTATTTCCACTGTTGTTTAAGAAATACGTTTAAGTAACAGCAGTTTTCTTCGTCTGTGGGATTTGTTTACTTCTTTAACTGTCATTAAGATCATTGTACTTTCTCTCATTCTCTGTCTTTCTATGTCATTGTTTTGTGGGGGAGAAGCAGGGGGAGGTCCAGGCCTGCGAGGGGACAAGGTCCAGGCTAATGGCAGGAAGTCTTTAAAGTTTGCAACCGCCACATTTCATCTAAGCACAGAGGGAGCCCCCTGGCCACAGACCCCTGCTTTGATCCTCTCTCTCTCTCTCTCTCTTTCCTGCTTTGTTTCTCTCTCTCCCTCTCTCTGTGTTTGTGTCTCTCACCACAGCACCAGGGCAGAGCTGTTGCTTAATTAACAGAGTTCTTATTACACATATGTCCAGTACATGCATGTACAGTACAGTACAGGCGCTGATACATGTACATACTAACACACATGTAAACACTGTTTGGAGGAGTGTGACTCAGACTAAGAAGAGTTTATAATGACAATGACTAACAGACATAAACACAGGCCGTGCCTCTTTTTTTCTTGACTTATCTTCATCTTTTTTCCGGCACAATTGTCTCCCTGGCAGTTTAGTCAATGTGATAGCAATCTGCTCAGTTAGATATGTGCTGAAGGTGGCTTTTATTTGATTTCGTGCAGTGCTGCAGTCTAGTTAAGTGGAATTTGGTTTCATTCAGGAGAAAACTCTGATCTCTAACTCAGCAAGCTCAGCACGGAAGACAACAAACAACAAGCAACTACTGTGAAGAACTTCTCGACAACGCAAAAGTCACACCTAAACCACCAAGAGCAACTGTTAAAAAGAGTGAAAATAAGAACTAAATTATTTCCACAGTGACACACCAGGTTGCGGCCAAATGGAGCAAATGGCTCGGATTCACCTTCGCAAATGTGACAGTGTGGAAAAAAGGATTGGAAATAAATACTCTGAGCTTAGCACAATTAGTTTTATGAATTCATAAATTCACAGAAGGTCGAGTACTGCAGACCAGCGCTTGGCTGCTGGCCTCATGCCAATGACTGCAGCAAACCAATGCCAATATCACACAGTAAAACAGTTTAGACCACTGACACCATCCTAAGTAACAGTAGAAATATGTTCAAGCTTCAGGATTTCCCCTGAGACATTGTGTCTAACTGTGTCCAACTTGTAAAAACTGAGAGGGTTTTCTGTTGGTTTTTTTCTTCCTAACACTGCGTCATGCGGCTCTGATTAATCACTATGAAGCCAACATGCAGGACGATGCATCAGAGAGAGTCGAAACGCAACTCATCTAGTCATGACGGATTAAACAATAGCCTCACTCATTAAATACTTAAATAAATACCTTGGCATTTGCCGTGTGATGTGGCGCCACTGCTTATTTCCCATGAAGATTTATAAGCTCAGTGTTATATTTCATAAAGAAATGTAATGATTTCTTCTGACATGAGCAAAACCAGTCTTTATTTGTGGAAAGACCTCTTACTACAAGCGAACTGAGGCTCGTGAAGAGTGAAGACTTGGAGAGAAATTGTCGCTGCCCTCAAATAACCTCGTGAGCCAAATGTCAGTGGTTTGATGGATCAATAACGCTGGCGAGCAAGTGATTGGCACGCTATCTCATATGTGTGATGTAATTTGGCTACCTCGACGTCTTCACAGCAAAATTGGGGGGAGTTGTGGCGAGTAAAACTGAGATGTAATACAATGTGAAGTTTTAAAGCTGTGTCTACTGTTTGTCTGGGTTCAGGGTGTTGTGTTATCATCGTTACACAGCTGTTTTTGCACTTATTCACTGTAATATTGTCATCGAAGTTTACAGCACTTAAGTTAACATCGATTTTGTGACTATTTCTACTACAGAAAACCTGAAAATGTGCTCATCTTGACCAAGAGGGGGTGTAGATTTTGTTATACCAAATTGTGATACAATTAAACAGCCATCAGTAGCCATTTGTATCCGTATTCTTCAGCTAACAACTCTTAAATATCTCATTCAATAAAAAGCCACCACTCTCAGCCAGCCGGAGAGCTACATTTGATCTAAGAGAGGGCGCCGCGGCTGACCCTGTCGCCTCTTCTCTCCTCTCTCATACTGCGTGTGTCTGGCTGTGTGTGTGTGTGTGTGAGTGTGTGTAATACTTGTGGAGAGGTATTAGCCTAATGGCAGTTGCATTCAAACACTTTTATTAGCTTTTCACGTGCCTCTGCTGGGCTCTAGCCACTGTTTCAGAGCCACTCGCTTTAGCACGACACACACACACACACACACACACACACACACACACACACACACACACACACACACACACACACACACACACACACACACACACACACACACACACACACACACACACACACAGTCTCTCTCTTGCTCTATCTCTGTCAAGCACCCACACCCACCAACACCCACACACACACACACACACACACACACACACACACACACACACACACACACACACACACACACACACACATGCAGTCACAGGTCTCTAAGTGAGACAGGGCCCTGGGTAATTTGCTGTAGTGGAGCGGAGTGGCACTAAAAGCCTGCTGGGTAATTGAGAGGCTAGGGGACGGAGTGAAGCCGACTGCCCTCTGAGTTCATGTGTGTGTGTGTACATGGAAGTGTGCGTGCGATTGTGTGTGTGTGTGTGTATGTGTGTGTGTGTAAGCGAAGGCCCCTGCTCTCTCTCATTATGCTGTGGCTCCTGCCTGCCTGTCATTGTCTGGACGCAGCGCCCACGGAAAGCAACAGTAATGCGCAGTGACACGCGGCGTTTGTGTTTGTCTGACTGTATGCGCGTGTGTGTGTATGTGTGATGTGCAATGAGACATTATGTCCTCTGAAAAATAACAGCATCCTCACCATGCCCTCCCATCTCTACACATGAGCACAAATGCAAACACACGCATAAACGCACACACACGCATAAACGCACACACACACACACACACACACACACACACACACACACACACACACACACACACACACACACACACACACACACACACACTTATCATTCCACTGGTTGTATCTTGTCTGAAGTCAGATGGCAAACATCTGACACCACCCCAGCACCACCCACCTCCTCCTGTGGCCCCTCCTTTTGCTCCACTAACCCTGTGCATTTTATACCCTCCATTTACACTAAATGTACATGTTTATACATGACCACATGTATAGCATTGTTGACTTGTACACACTAGTTCAGGCCATATTTATGTATTTCCTCTAATGCTTTCTATCCACTTGTATTTGGGTAAGATTTGAGATATTTATCACTGAGTTTTCGTTCATTCATTCAGTGAAATTATTCTTTTGATGACTACATGTTCTGATGATTACCCTGAGTAATGAGGACCTTGTCTCTGAAAAGAGATGTATGAGGGGGGGGACTCGAAAATTTCTCAAGTTGTTAAAAACGTCATTATAAATCTTTCAGCAGAACCTTTCTAATCCCCTTCAAAGTATTCTCCTTGACAGGTGATACACTTGTCCTCGCGCTTCTGTCAATCCTAGAAACATTTCCTGGAGTCATCTTTTGTCAACGTGTTCCAAACTTCGTGCGATTCTTTCTACATTTCTTCCAAGGTGGCAAATCTTCTCCTATTCAGTCGCTACAGAGCAGCAAATCCGATAACTGCACCCTCTTCCCATGCTATTAATGGCTTCCGGGAATTTTTTTGATCCCTGCTCATTGCTGTTTCATTGTGTAAATGTAATTTTATATTACATATTATTATATTTTCATAACCCCATAAACAAAATGAGTTAGTTAGAGAGACATGTTTCATTGTAGTTTAGGTGAAGCGACCCTTTAAGGTATAGAAGTGTTTGGCTTGAGGAGTAAATCTAGATGTTTCTGATGGAATCACCAGTTTCATCACAGATTAGTTATTCATCCATACTCCTTTTTCTTCCCCCCCTTTCCTCCACCTCCTGACTTTCATGGAAGAGATCAATACAGTGTCTCCTCTCCTCAATATCTGTCACTCACAATTTCTTCAGGTGGACCTTTCATTATGCATGCATGACATGTTGGCATACAGCTCGCCTTGGTCCGGGTGCAAATGTGGCCTGATGAAGTGTCCTTAAGCAAGACAAGAGGAATCATAATGTTTACTAGATTCAGAGGTTTGAAAAGATATGAAGATGTATTTCTGTTTAGTGTACATGTTGTCCAATGATTTATTCTTCATGTTAAACCAATAAAAGCTTCAAATAATATAGACAAAACTCTGCAGTTGCCAACCCTAACCCTAACCCTAACCCTAACCCTAACCCTAACCATTGACCAAGTACGTTTTCAATTAAAGTCCAAACATGCCGAGGCAGTTATCAGATGCTGTTACTGTATGTTTTTACCGGCGAGAGTCAGAACGAAAAACACTTTTTTCTCAGCTCGGAATGATATGTTTTTATACAATCTGAATCCCAAACAAACCACGCTTTTGAATTGTTCAGCACAACAGGTCATTTGAGCAAACAGTATTTTAAAGAATCTGAATCTAAAAAGGTTTTGCTATTTTTTCTGTTGAGGTTTTGGGATCAACAAGAACATCCACAGAAGTGAAATATATACCTGCATGTCAATCTTTAAAAAAAGAAAGAAAAAGGTTATAAACAAAAATGTGTGGATTGTCATATGGCCTGTAGCTGTTCTCTGGTATCTCCTTTTTGTGTGTGTTTGTTTTGAGACGCTGTTGCTATTTCCAATGTGCACTGGGACAGAAATGATGTGTTCATCGCCACTAGCAGTGACAAGCTGGTTCACACAGCAAAAAGTAGACACACACTTGCATGCACACGCACCTATTGTAATATAAGCATGTAACATTTGTGTAGATTTAATGTTTTTAGGCTTTTCAGACATCTCTCCATCACTTTGCATTTGTATTATATGCACTTTATCTTCTCTGTAACAGTAGTTTTACCTGTTTGATACAAACAGCTCTCTCTCTCTCTCTTTCTGTGCTGCTCTTCTTCCTCTAATTAATGCTGACATCAAATCAATAATTTCATTCATTCATTTCATTTTTTTTGTCCTTTTGTCTGTTTGCGGTTCTTCGCTCAGATGGCACTGGCAGGGAGAAAGAGAACTATGGAAATTGATGGAGTGTCCCTTGTTTTTAAGAGAAAGGGGAAGAAGAGTGAGGAAAAACAGGAAGAAAGAAAATTTGGAGCACAGGCACCCAGAAAAGGAGCGGAAGAACATCACAGCTGCGTCGTCTAAAGCGCGAAAACGTATGGCCTCCATGCTGACAGAAACACAAGCGCGCGCCTTGTCGACAGGCTTTCACTCGCACACGTGTGCAAAAAAACATCTTTATGCTGTGTTTTCGTTTGTGCGCGTTTGTATATCAAGGCTGTCTCGCCGCTCTCAACCATGCGTAGTCCTCACTGTGGTGTGTTCATGTACTGTTCTGCTGCAATGTGATCAGCTAAAGCATGTTAGATAAGCCATGTCAGAGTAGAGGGCTGGAAAAGAGGCTTTCCCCCTCTCCTTCCACTAAGTCTGTCACTCTCTCTCCTTCGGTCCTGCTTTGGATTTTACTCTGGCAATTGGGAAGCTCAGCTGTGTAAATGTAATCATTTCCACTTACTCAAGGTTTACAATTAGGTAGCTGATGCTCTCACCTGAGGTGATTGACAGCAAACAAGCAACGCAACAAATAGGCACAGTAGCAGGAGCTTTGTCCTATTCAGTCAATTGCGCCAGAAGAGCATTTTGACTACAGAAGCTTGAATATGCTGCCGAAAGCTGATGATGATGATAGAAAAGTTGAATTCACTTTTGTAATCACAATGATCCCTAAAATAACCATCTGCATTTAAACCAATCTATGAAATGAAAGTAGAATTTAAAATGTGATGTAGTATTTAACACATCATAGTCTGATATATTTTTTAAGTTGAATTCATTGATTTGACTGTTTTACATGCAAAAGTAATGGCTGACAATCTGGAAAACAAAATACTTGCTTCATATTGTGACATAAGAATAGTCTAAAAATAAATTTAAAGCACTTTTTTTCTTTCTGGGAGCACCACTATAATAGCTGAGCAATCCCTATTGTATCACAGCATGTCCACTGTGTTTTGGATGGAGACACCAGGGGGAAGATTGGTAAGAACGGACAGTTCTCAGTGAGACAATTGCAGTGATGTGCACATGCTAACATGTTGCAGAAGAGAAATGTCTCTTTGGCTGAAGATGTAGATTATTCCTCTGACTTTACTCAGCTTCAGTCACCATCAGATGGGCACGCAATCTGCCTTCAAACTCAAGCATCTGGAAGCGTAGATCTCATTCCACCATGTTTCTTTTTCACATCAACTACGGATGAGTTGCTATTCACTTTTCACAGTCAGACTACTGTTAAACTGCATTATTGTACAATAAAGCATAACTTGACTGTGACAGTGTGTCATTTCCCATAATGAGAAGATGAGATGTGTGAAATGTGGCCAACTGACAAGCATCCTTAATGCGACAGAAAAATGGGGAAGTTTGTTGACAAAAGACACTCAGCAGCTACTGTTTCAGACACAACCACAAATACACAAACGCTGGGCGGTCATACAGATTAGCATGTTCTAACCGCAAATAAAAGGAAGTCGGTGTGTAAGATAAGCTTTAATGAATTTATAAAGGCAAAAAAAATCACACTTGTGTATGTCTCTTGTTTGCCACGTCTGTTACCATCTTACGTGTTTCTCCATCAAGACCGTATGAAGTGTATGAAGTGTATGTGCGAGAGGCACGAATAGAAACAGGCAGCAGTTGTGACATTGAAGTAGCGCAGAGGAAAGTGAATGCTTGGGGGTCAGGATGGGGGACGCCGTATAGATTTCCCCTTTCAGCTCCAGTGACCTGAGTTCAATCCCACCTCATGAAAAATGTTTACACCGCGTGTGACCTTTTTCATTCTAAACAACGGTTTCTTCTCTTTTTGTCTATTTCTATTTCTTCTTCGCCATTAGACATAAATGATCAGTTCAGGGTTGTTGTTTTTTTAATTTGCATGCTTCATACGCATTTCTGAGAATCCTGATACTTCTGAGTCCTGGTTATATATGAATGTTCAAGCATTAAGAGCCTGTGATTTTCATAGCAACTACTCCTTTTGTTCACTCTTTTATGTAAGCAAGAAGGACAACTACATTTTCAATCTCTTACGTGCTGTTATTTTCAATTAAGAACATAACAGCATCTATGTATGTACCTTTTGAAGAGCTTCAGTGTGACCATCAATATACAGTCAAGGCTCTAAGGTGAGGGTAAGAGGTTTTTTCATTATTACTGCGGCCACTGCATGAATACTCTCAATGCTGCCCAGCCAGATTGTGTTCATAAACAATGTTCTTCCAATGGTCATGATACAGAGCTCTTCTCATGGTCACCTAAGCATTAAGCATTGATGTATATAAATGTCATTGAGTCCAGGTTATGTTCTTTTTTCCAGCAGATTGTGCAGTAGAAAGTCTGTTAACAGCTGGTTGGAAAATGTGACATGTCCAAACAGAGGACGAAAAGCTTTCATGAAAATTAAAGATCAGGCCCATGTTCTTGTTGAAAACCTCTTTAAAATATCTTTCCAACATGAGTCCATTAAATTGTTGTTTAAGTAGTGGGGTCATTGTCAACTGTCATTTGAGTTAAAAGCTACAAAATGGCAAAAGTGAAATTAAATGGATTTTTACATTTTTTATATTGACATTGAAAATTGGATGACAGAACTGCAGGAGCATAACACAATAAAATAAGAGTGGAGAAAGCTGGATAACCTGATGGTTAATGTGAGCCAAATTATACTGGATTCAATTTTGGTCTCTCAGCATGCCTTATACTTCACAGTCGATCTATTTCTTTGTTGGACTACTTGAGTAACAACTAAGATTGTTAACTTAGTGATGGAGAAGACCTGTTAAGTTGCGTTGATTAGCTTTGGGTGAGATAACGAAGAAGAGAAGGTCTTTAAGTCTAACAGACGTCATTAGAGGGGAAAGTGAGGTGTAGCTTGTCACGTGCAGACCCTGACTGTCACACTCATCCTTCAGGGACTCTTGTTATCTAAGGTGAAATTACTCATAAAGGTCAATCTTCTAGTTTGACAACATGCACCTGAATTTCAAAAGACAAATAGCAGTGATGAAATATGATATCACCTAATTGATTTCGCAGTGCTTTCCATTTGGAAAATAGGGAAAGCAGAGAGCCATATCAGCACTAGCAGGTTGTAGAGCCGCAGTGGCTTGCTCAAGCACACTTGGGCAATTGTCAACATGCCTTCTTTATACAGTACTCATGTTGTACATATATCAAATTTGGATTATAACATAACCCCCTGTTTTTGGAGAAGTACTTTTTGAAGATACAATTCAGCAACCATTTGTGCAATAAAGACATTAG
Source organism: Scomber scombrus (assembly GCF_963691925.1). Classification (NCBI taxonomy): domain Eukaryota; kingdom Metazoa; phylum Chordata; class Actinopteri; order Scombriformes; family Scombridae; genus Scomber; species Scomber scombrus. The sequence continues at coordinate 7,847,102 of NC_084991.1, forward strand.
AAGACACTTTTGACTAACCAAACATTTTTAGGGCTGCTTAACTCAGTAACAGAGTAACTATATAATAACTAAATATCATTTTAAGAAGTATAAAAACTGGCTTCCGGTTCTGGTCTAGAGGGGATGGCTGCTTAGTGAGAGAGCTCTCGACAAGAGTAAATAAAACTGCCCCAAAGCGATTAAATTATTTAGCGAATTGCACGAAAAGAAGGTAAAAGGGGCACAGATGGCGTCCGGAAAGAACAGAAAGGAGAAAACAACATTTATCGAACAACTTGCAGACGACGAGGTGCAGCTGACAGAAGAAGCTAACGTTAGCTCCCTCGGGGCTGGCCGGGGTGGTTCCCCCGCTCCTAGCTATGATGGCGCTGATACGGAGGAAGAGGAGGAACCGGTTAACTTGAGGATGATCCTGAAAGTGCTAAGAGGCGTTGGGAATGAGGTGAAAGAATTTCGAAAGGACACAAAAATACAACTACAAGACATCAGAGGTGAGCTGGACAAAACAAACGCGAGGCTCAACGAAGTGGAAACCAGGGTCGCTGGGCATGAAGATAAGCTCCAAAGCACAGACGAGATACTGGCCGAGATGTTAACAACACAGGAAAAACTTCAGTTGAAACTGACAGCGATGGAGGCCTACTCGAGAAGGGAGACACTCAGACTGTACGGGGTCCCGGAGGGAGCGGAGTCGGGGTCACAATCTATGATCCATTTTGTGGAGAAGCTACTCCGGGAGAATTTAAACATCCCCCCGGCAACAGCACTACAGATCCAGAGGGCGCATAGAGCGTTATCTCCCCCCCCACCAAGCGGCTCTCAGCCCAGATCGATCCTGGTGAAGTTTCTGTGCTTCACTGTTAAAGAAGAAGTGCTCAGGCTGGCCTGGCAGAAGAAAGGCTTCACATGGAACAACAACAGGATCAACCTCGACCACGACTACCCTCCGGAGATCATGGCCATGAGGAAGGAATACACCGAGACGCGGAGGATCTTGAAGGAGAAGAACCTGCGGTTCCGGACCCTCTACCCAGCCCGCCTTAAAGTGTTTTTCGAGGAAGGAGTGAAAATTTACAACTCGGTGGAGGAGGCGACGGCGGATCTGGCGAGCCGGGGGCTCCCGGTAAGAGTGATTAAACCACCGGCAACCCCCAGAGAGAAACTACAGAGATGGTCTTCGTGGCGGGGGGCGGGGGACCAGCGCCCGCGGCAGAACCGAGGAGCTGCAGGATACAAGGAGAGACTGCAAGTATTTAGGCGACAAGAGAAATAATGTTCTGATATGATTGTGATTTGGACGATATGGTTAAAAGTTAATTAATGTCGAGCCAATATGGATGGGGACTCTCTTTTTTGAGGACGTCATCACAACGGAAGGCCCCCTATCTCAGGGAGTAAGTAGGGGTATTCCCTCAAAGACTAAGGGAAGCAGTGGAAGAGCTTCACTGCTGGAAGTTTGGTTAGGAGCTTTTTTATGCTTCAGTTACACACCATACACTTCCGTTCATTCTGTGTTTACTCCGTTCGTTGTGGTTGTTGTTTTTTTTCTTTTCCGGGGGGGGGGGGGGGGGGGTCAGCCGCTGTTGGGGGAATGTCTTGCTGTCAGTTAATACAAATACATGCAAATTGAACCAGTGAAAATTATTTCCTTTAACGTAAATGGGGTTTTGAATATGATCAAGATGAACAAGATTTTATCTAAATTGAAGAAAGAAAGAGCCCAGATTGCCCTACTCCAGGAGACACACATGAACCAAACAGATCATTTGAGGTTAAAGAGAAAGGGCTTTAAATATGTTTTTTCATCATCTGTCAAATCCAAACACAAGAGGGGAGTGGCAATACTTATCTCTGGTGGACTTAACTATGAACATATCTCAGAAATCAGTGATGAGGAAGGCAGATTTGTCAGGGTAACAGGTAGGATAGAGGGATCTGAAATTACAATACTAAATGTATACGCTCCACCTGGGAGTGATTGGGTATTCTATAGGAATATCTTTGATTTGATGGTGGACTCTCAGGGCACGGTTGTCTGTGGGGGGGACTTTAATTTTAGACTTGATCCCAAACTAGACTCATCCAACCCGACGAGTCAAATTAATCCACTCATAAGGAAAATCAACTCCTATATGGTAGAAATGGGGATTATAGATGTGTGGCGAGAGCTGTGCCCGTCCGCCAGAGATTACACTCACTATTCTGGCTCATTTAAAGTCTACGCTAGGCTGGATTATTTCTTTATGTTCAAGGTGGATAGTTTCAAGATTAAAGATTGTGATATACTAACAAGGGATTTATCGGATCACAGTCCTATCTCGTTGTCTCTGCAGGTGGCTAGGAAAAAACGAAACACCTTATGGAAACTCAATTCAAATATATTCAATGACCCGGCCATAGTTTCTGAAATAAAGGAAGAAATAAAAGGATTCTTAGAAATTAATGATACAGGTGAGATATCAGCAATTATTATTTGGGACACACTTAAAGCGGTATTGAGGGGCAAATTAATTTCTATTACTTCTCACCTAAAAAGAACCAAAGGGCAAAAATTAGCAGATCTTCAGACGAAGCTAAAGCGGAAACAACAGGAAGATATTAATAACCCAAACCCTACTGTAAAGCAGGAAATTAGGAAACTACAGGGAGAAATCAATGATGTTTACACACAGGAGGTCCAGAGGAATTTAACTTTCCTGAGACAGAAATATTATGAGATAGGAGGGAAATCAGCAAAATACCTGGCATACAAACTACGGAAGCAACAGGAGGAAAGCACTATATATAAAATTAAGAACCCTAAAACTCACATACTGGAAACCAAATTGGAAAGGATCCAGGAATGTTTTGAGACCTTTTATAGGGACCTTTACACTCAACCTGACGCCCCAGGGGAAGATTGTTTTGATGCCTTTCTCAGCTACGTGAACCTACCCTCACTATCAGACTCTGAAAATGATAATTTATTAAAACCGATTTCGACAGAGGAAATCAATGCTGCTATCACCAGACTAAAATCAGGCAAGGCAGTGGGGCCCGACGGGTACAGCTCTCAATGGTATCGCATCCTAAAGTCAGAACTAGTCCCACTATTGCTGAAGACATTTAATTACGTCCTGCAGAAGGGAGAAATCCCTCCCTCTTGGAGGGAGGCCACCATTTCAGTTATCCCAAAAGAGGGGAAAGATAAACGAGAATGTGGGAATTATCGACCAATTAGTGTCCTCAATTTAGATTATAAATTATTTACCTCTATTCTTACCCGCAGATTGGAACACCTGCTGCCTGAACTCGTCAATTTAGACCAGACTGGTTTTATACATCACAGACAAACAACCGATAACATAAGAAGAGTACTACACATCCTTGGACAGATACAAAATGACAAAACTCAAGTAATCATAGGGAGTCTAGACGCTGAGAAAGCTTTCGACTCCGTCAGATGGGCATTTCTTTACAAGGTGCTGGGTAAGTTTGGATTTCAGGACAGGTTTATCAAAGTAATCCAGGCGTTGTATGACAGACCTTCAGCCCGCATCAAGGTCAACGGTGATCTATCAGAGGCCTTTACCCTAAAACGAGGGTGCAGGCAGGGCTGTGCAATATCGCCCCTCCTTTTCAACTTATTTATAGAAGTATTAGGCCAATTAATTAGACAAAATCAAAATATTAAGGGTATCATATTATCAGGAGTTGAACATAAGGTAGCAATGTTCGCTGATGACGTGCTGGTCTGCCTGGGGGAACCAGAGAGGTCATTTAGTGAATTGATGTCTACTTTGAATGATTTTGGCAAGCTGTCTGGTTACAAAGTCAACATTTCAAAAACCCAGGTGATGACTCTTAACTATTCAGCCCCGGTGACTCTACGTAAGAAATTCAAGCTAAATTGGGAAAATGAAAACATCAAATACCTAGGAATACACCTGACTAAAGACCTCGCGGGGCTCTTCAGAGCAAACTATGAGCCAATATCTTCAAGTATAAAGGCAGATCTACATAGATGGAACCTGGTCCCCTTCCTGAGTCTTAGTGCAAGGATAAGTGCAGTTAAGATGAATGTGTTACCACGTTTACTTTATCTGTTTAGGAATTTGCCTATAGAGGTGGGTGAAAATCAATTTAGGGAGTGGGACAAGTGGATCTCCAGATTTATCTGGCAGGGACGGAGGCCAAGGATTAAATATGTCACCCTTCAACTCGCTAAGGGAAGTGGAGGGTTGGGTCTCCCCTGCCTAAGGAATTACTACAATGCTGCACAGATAGCTCCCCTTGTATACTGGTGTAATGAAACATATAAAGCAAAATGGAAGGAGCTGGAGTCCAATCTATCAACTCAGTTCCCCATCCAAGCTGTAATAGCGGATAAAGGCTTAATTTGTCATTTGGAAAAGCTAAAGAACCCCTGGTTGAGCCACACTCTTCGAGTCTGGCAAAAGGTGATAAGTACTTGTGGGATACATAGAATGTTGAGAATATTCAGATGGTTTGCTTTTGACTCTGATTTTACTCCCAATAGACACGACTCCAGCTTTAAATCATGGACAATGTATGGTCTTACAACATTTATTTCACTTACTCAAAAAAGTACTGTGTGCAGCTTTGATACCTTGCGGGACAAGCATGGCCTAGCACGGATCGAATTCCACAGATACCTTCAACTACGCTCCTATATCGACCATGAATGCAAATTAACTAATTTCTCTGAAGTTGAATCAGAATTTTATCACATTCTAAAAAATGCTACGACCATGATCCCTTCTAAATTAATTTCAAAGCTATACACAGCTCTCTCCAACGCTAACAATAATAACACTCAATACATTAAAAATAAATGGGAAGCGGAATCGGGGATTGAGATCTCTGAGGAGGCTTGGGATAATATCTGGTCCTTTCAGTGGTCAACATCCAGCTCTATGGACTGGAGGGAACATTGCTGGAAGAATATTATTAGATTTTTCAAAACACCGTATCAGGAGAGGTATAAAGGTGCAACTATGCCGTGCTGGAGGCAGTGTGGCTCGGCTGCTGCTAACCACTATCATATCTTCTGGGATTGTCCCAAGTTAAAAACCTTCTGGAGGGATATCCAGGTTTCTTTAAGCACAGTCTTTAACACTCAAATACCCCTGAGCTTTGATGTCATGTACCTGGGTCATGTTCCTTTTCTCCAGTGTAGGAGAGAGATAAAGCTGCTGCAAATTCTTTTGGTGGCAAGTAAGAAATCAGTTACAAGAAGATGGTTAAGCCCGATTCCGCCTACTCAAGATGACTGGATTGGAATTATTCTGGAGATATATAGAATGGAAAAATTGACCTACCAAATAAGACTTCAAAAGGACAAATTTTACCAAATCTGGAACAACTGGATTTCATTCATTGCCCCCACAAGAGCAGACTTTATCTGATCTCACTGGTATTGTTGCTTTGTAATTCGCTCATTTAGTTTCTGACTTGTTTCTGAAAATTATTTATATGACAGCGGCGGCAGGGGTCCCCCCCCCCATGGGCTCTGTGTATAGTTACCTGTTCTACTCTTTATTAAGCTGTACGAGAATTTTCCCTAAGTGAAATAGTCTGGGCAACGTGTCAACATGGGCCTAAGGTGATAACTTTGCTCCCGCTGAAATGACTATAACACCAATCTCACATAGTCTATGTTACTTCTGGAGAGTGGGACCTGCAGACCCCTGATTTGCGCTTGTACACTCTTTGGACTTGTAAGCCCTGTTTGACTGATGTTGCACAATTTCTGTATATAAAACAAAAACTGGAATGGCATTTATATCTGCTTTACTGTTGATGCCATGTGAATGTACTTCTCTGTCCATTCCAAATAAAGATACAATTATAAAAAAAAGAAGTATAAAAACTAAACAGACTTGAAGACACTCACTAGTCTAGCAAAAATTAAGGCTAAAAAAACTGAAAACAGATTTGTGTATCAGAACTTTGTTTTTTCTTCTTTCCTATCCCATTAATCATCTAACTATCCCTCAGATTTATCTGGTGACCCTTTGGAGGGGCTCAAACTCTAGGTTGGGAACCACTGGACTAAACTAGCCAACTGTATATAAAGTAGTGTAAACTAGCTCCACCGCTACAACAGTAACATGCTGCTCTAACACTGACGCTTCAGTATTAATAATCTAATGATGTCATATATAATAATATATCAGTCAGAGGGACCAAACCACTACTTTTACTGTAATACATAAGTACATGCTGTCAATACTTGTGTTATTTTTACTTAAGTAGGATTGTTAATGCAAGACTTTTACTTGTAATGTAGTATTTTTACATTGCTGTAATGGTACTTTTACTTAAGTAAAGAAATACTTCTTCCACCACTGTCTCCAACAACATATTCCATTTGTTTACTTGTAGCAATGAAAGCATTAGGCTAGTAAACTTTTTATGGTTATGTTGAGGCGCCAACTTTGGTCAAACTTAAGGAAAGCTTCTGATCCTGGTTCAATACAGAAAAAGTCTGCAGTGACTTCAAGTATGAGGTATACCATGTTTACTGAAATGACATTTGACCGAAGGCACTATTTTTCCCTTACTTTAACTAAAGTTCTGTTGTCTAAACCCGATCACACACTTGATTCAGGATGTGAGCTCCGTTGTCAAAGTCTTGCCCTTTGCATACTCATATCCACCTCCGTCCACATCCCTATAACATGCGTGCAGTACATAAATAAAGCATGTGTCACACTCAACAACACTGCCTGTTAACATAATCCAGGCAATGATTATGTGCTGTCACAACGTCACTGGAAAAACAAATTAGTGTTACATAAATGTCATTTCTCAGACACAGAATTGACACTGCTGGACATATGAGGAGGTATATGGGAGTTTGATGGCAGAAAGAATTGTCACAGAAACAGAAATGCTTCACACCTGATTCTGATGTCACTTTCTCACAATCAAAGAAAGACACATCACTTTCTGTACTGTAGAGATGATCAAAAGCAGTTGTGTGACAAACGTCCATTTACTAGCATCAGCTAAATGGAATTCAGCCATCATTCATTTTTGTTATTTACAACTGTGCTTTTCCTACTGTGACATGTTTGCAGAGCATTGCAGTGCTGCTGGTTGAACACAAGGGCAAAGTGAATTTAAAGTTCAGAAATTGCAAAACGTGCATGGCATGAAGAGCATTATGGTGAAGTTTTAGTTCAAGCTTACCACATTTGCTAATCAATTTCCTGAGGGAAACCCTGCATAGATAAAAAAGTGTTTAGATCTGTGACTGACAGATGTTAAGTCTTTACTTATGAAGAAGGGCTGATTTTTGTTCGCAATCTGTTGAACTCCACATCGAAACTAAACGTACAGTCACTTACCGGTCCTCTCCCTGTGATGGCACCCTCACTGAGAATTAAAACTGTACACAACACAAGATAACACCCATAATGCGAGGAATAAAACATCCAACAAGGCGAACACAATAGTCCCTGATTAAGATCTAATGTGATTTCACACTACTTGGCTTGGCACAGAGATTTAATTTACTGCCGCTGGACTTAGAGCAATATCAGCACTGACTTGGGGGCACAGAGGCAGAAAAAGGGGAGGAGAGGGTGGGAGGAGGAACTATGTGTGTGTGTGTGTGTGTGTGTGTGTGTGTGTGTGTGTGTGTGTGTGTGTGTGTGTCTTTGGGGGGGCTGCTCTGTTGAGGAGGTCAGATTGGGTGGGTGGGGGATCGGGGGTGGTGGTGGATTGTTGGAGCTGAGGGGAGTCCTGTCAAGAACGGTATCAGCACAAGTGTTCGGGCCTGTGTTTATGCTGTCGCTCTGTCTGGAGAAATTAGTCATGTCCCATTCTGGAGACTAGGAAGCAACTAGACAGAGAGAGAGAGAGGAAAGAGGAGTGTGTTTGGATGTGTGTGTGGTATGACTTAAGTCACTTTTGGGGACACACACCAGATTTAAAACCAGTTGATTGGGGGTGGCTTGTGCAATTGGAGACAAAAGCCGTGACCCTAGCTGGTAAAAAGCAGATTTTTAGGTCAGTGGTTATAGTTATACTTATGTAAAGTCTCCAGGAAATTCATCTAAGTCATGTTAAAACCCCAAAAAAGTGACTTAAATAAACCTGTGTGTGTTTTTTTTCTGTCTGTGTGTGTGTGTGTGAACGCTGCCTCCCCCTGAACTGAGCAACAGAAGATGAAGAGATTCAGTCACTCTGTCTTTTTATGTGCCGTCAAGTTCAGAGACACACATATGCACGATGCACATTTATGTACACTGTAAGCAACCACGCACATACAGTAATGTAAAGGCTTCACACACACAAACACTCACACTCACAAGACAGACGACAGCCAGTGGGAATTCTCTGTCTGGTGAAATCAATAGAAATGTACACAGTAACAGACACACGGGACGAGCATATATGCATATTTGTGTGTGTGTGTGTGTGTGTGTGTGTGTGTGTGTATGTGTGTGTGTGCCACTGGTTGATCCAGGGAAAATGGCTTTTGTTGAGTCCCCTGTGCTATGTAACATTACAGAGTAATTACAGAGTGTGTGCTTTGTTTAGGGGATGTCTAATTATGCTGTTTGGGTTGTGCAGGGCCCTGGGGTGTCACCGTGTGTATGTGTGTGCGCATGTGTGTGTGTGTAGCCGGTGAGAAGACACTAATTGTGGAGGCGGTGTTAATGGTACAGCAACTGTCAGAGAGAGCGAGAGAGAGAGGGGGACAGGAAGGTGGAGAGAGAAGGATGGGAACAGAGAGAGAATGGAGAAAAAAACAAGCATGCGTGTGTCACATCGGCCTTTCTCCTATAATCTTTCGCCACCTCTCTCTGTCCATCAGGATGTAATCAATATCACCTAACGCCACATCTCTGCCATTATCTAAACCCCTTTTCGGACATGGATTCTTTAAAAATGTTTCTCTCTCTGTTAAAGTATGTGATTTTTTTTTTTGGCTTTCACGCTGTTCAGAATTCTGTTGTGGAAAAGTTCCATGATCACGCTGTTCAAACATGACAGCTGTTACCCCCCCCCCCCCAACACTCAACCAAAAATTTGGCATCTGGCAGAGGTCACATACAGTGTAACACATCGGCTCGCAAATTTAAAAGTCAGATGTGCAACTTAAAAAAGATCTCTGACATCTCAGTGCATCATTTAAAGCGCCACTGTAGTCTGGATTAGTTTTATAATTGGTTTGCAAGGAAAATGTAATAACCTTGCCATTATTGACTTATAATGGCAGGTGAAGCGTAGGGGGTTAACCTTAAACTCAGATAAGGCATGTCACATATTGTAATCATTTTAAGGGTAGCAGAAAAACTATTATTTATTTTAGACATAGCTGACATTTCAGTCAGATTTCACCTGTTGATGGCACCAGTGCAACACTAGATTGATGGTGGGCTAAACACCTGCTTATATAACTGGGGTTACATCCTTTTAACTTCTATTTTACCGTATCTAATTACTGAATAGGAGACTACTTGCGTGTAAATGCTGCGTTAACACTCATTCAGTCATATAGAGTGATGATCGTGATGTGCAGAAGGTTTGCAATGGAGAGAATGACTGAATCTTACCTAAACGTTGTCTTCACTGTCCACAACTCCACATCCATTAGAAACATCCTAGGGGAAAAAAACCAAACAGCCAATCAGAATTCTCTCCAAGTGGTATCTCTGTAGCTGCTTCAGCCCAAACATGTAATTAAATCTTTGAGATGCATAAGCTCCATATCTACACTGTAAACCCTATAAATAAAGGTTAATGGAGCAAGGCGCAAAATGTGATTGAATAGTGAGCATTGGTGTCGTACAGTGCTTTACAGGAAGGGTTCACAGTTTTTCAAATGATAACAATAATCATCTCATCTCCACATGAGCATTTATACAGGTGCTGCTTGCTTCAATCATTCCCTCAAAATGTGTCCTTCCAGAATAAATCTTCCAGTTTCCTTGAACATTGTGTTGAGCTGCAGTTGTGGGGTAATTACAAAAAGAGACTATGTAAGTATGACTGAGACTGCTGAAGCCTCATATAAGCTTTTGATAAACTATGGAATATATTTACATTGGAAACACATTAGAAAGGAATCTTTTAGCTTTGAACTAGAACCTACAAGCAGGTGAAGGCCAAAAAACAGGTATATAGAAACAGAAACAGGTATATAGAAACAGAAACCGGTAACACTAGAGGGTTTTAAAGGTGATCCAAAATGTTTATGGCCCCTTCAGCTGAACTCAGACCTGATCAGTAATTGCAAACTGCTTCTACTTTTGACTCTCGACTCTATCGAAGGCTGAAAAGAATTTTGTCAGGAATGTGTGTGACTGAGTTGCCTCCATCAGAATAGTTTGAAGTCACTTTTAAAATCAACAACAAATAAAATAGCGAAAAATGACATTGAGAGGAGAGCAGCAAGCACAATAACTCAATGTATTGAATGGACACGAGAAATAGAAAAGGAACAACTACCGCCTCCGTGTGCTCAACATGTATTGATCTTGTGTTCCTGGGCAGATCTACACCAACAACTACCCATATTTTTGTTTGAGATGATATACAGATAGATTTAGGTAATGTGTGACCACTTTGATAACAATGTATGCCTTCTCTCTGGACCAGTCATCTAGTATTAAATGTCCACATGAGGCGAAATTTGAACAGGCTGGTACCAAAACCTCATCGTGTAGAGGGCTAAGTAGACAAGACACTGCTGTGGATATTTTTTTGTTTGGAGAGCCCCAGAGAACAGAACATAATGGCAGTATGATGTTTGTCAAGTGATTTTGCTTCTGTAACATGTTTGTGTGTTTGTTTCAAGGTCTGTACTGTACACGGTCTCACAGCTGTGTATCTGGTGTTCTTATTGACATTCACCAGAAATGCAAGCTACCCATTCTGTCTCACAAAGACGGCACAGAAAAAGGTCTCATTCTTCCTTGTTTATATAATTCTAATTACCCGGGTTGATTTAGACTTGGCAAAGAAAAGTAGTGATGGTGTATTCAAAAGGAACCCTTGGTTTGAAAAGCTATTGGCCAGCATCCGAGAAGGGGTCAAGGTACTGAGATGTGTCCTTGTCCATACAACAAACAATACAATACCCTGATGTCACAGATGCATAATTACTGAGCACATTTGTTCCAATACGTTATGCCTCACACTGACATCTCTGGACCCAATGGTGCATTGTTTGTATAATATTAGCCCTGCCTTCATTTCATATAATGTGCTCCAGGGCATTCATTTGCCCATGAACTAAAATGAAGTGCGCTTTATTATTGTTAACATTATCATTTACAGAATGCAGCTTTACAGCCAAGGTCCATTTAAATGAATTAACTAATAAATGAAATTGCTGCTGCAATGTTGTTGTCCTCACGAGGATGTGTGGCACAATGCAAGTCCGTAACTGTTAATGATTTTTGAATAACAAATTGTGACTTTAAGAGACAATTAGAAGCAAGTAAGTGAATTTCAGTATGCATTTATAAGCTTATATAATGGTAAATATTAGAATATGAATAATATTTATGTTGCAACAGAAATTTGAGAAGAGAAGTATCCCAATGACATCTTCCACCTTTGTCTTGTATCTTATAATTAGTGTGTTTTTTTACTGTATCTTACATATTTATGTGGAGTATGAGCCTGAGCTGTGTATCAAAGGTGTGTAAGTGCATGTTTGAGTTATTGTACCTGTGTGTCGGTGTGAGTGTTTTGTAGCAGCAGGCCGTGAGTAACGTGATTAAGTGGTGAAGATGTGGCGCAACTGTGTGTGTGTGTTTGTGTGTGTGTGTGTGTGTGTGTGTGTGTGTGTGTGTGTGTGTGTGTGTGTGTGTGTGTGTGTGTGGAGGAGCTTGCAGAGAAGGCCGCTATTAATTTGATAAAACAAGATTGGAATTCAACATTGTGACCCTCACAGATGCTGCAACTGCTGCTCACACTCACACACACACACACACACACACACACACACACACACACACACACACACACACACACACACACACACACACACACACACACACACACACACACCTTTTCTGTCTGTATGTATTGCATTTCCTTCTTTCATTTACAGACTTAGTCTTAAGATACACCCCTTCATAGGGTCAGTGATCCCCTATAATGAAACATATTTTTTCCAAGTATCTCAAGTGCTGTGATTATATGAGAGCTGTGTCACAGATGTCTGCTTCTTTCTCCAAGGTGAATGGATTTCGCTTTGTAGTGCTCAAAGAATTGGAAAAAAGACAAAAACACAACAGCAACATGTCCTGATTGCTCAGGATAACCCACAGCTTTTGTACGAACTACTTTTAACAGAGAAAATAGTCCCTATAAAAACAGTTGATAGTGTAATGGGCAATGGATAGGTAACAATAGTTGGAAATGTGTGTGTGTGTGTGTGTGTGTGTGTGTGTGTGTGTGTGTGTGTGTGTGTGTGTGTGTGTGTGTGTGTGTGTGTGTGTGTGTGTGTGCGTGTGTGATTTGATTTAAAAGCTGCCATTCACTGAACAGCCTTTGTTGGTACACCATTAAAAATCACCATAACAATAATTGTATTCCATGACCAGAATGTGCTGCATGTACTGTACTTTCATGAGGGGGGGGGGTCTCTACTCCAGTGGTGGTTTTGACCCTGGTAACCTGCAGGCGGACAGAGTAACAATGTGAGGTTACAGGCCAAGACCTTCCTCTCTGTCTCCATTGTATCCTGTCTATAATCCAATCAAGTCACTCACATTTCACCCAGTCAGATGCTTTCAGTTGACCAGCAATGCAGGTCACTGTCTCTCTTTCTCTGTGTGTGTGTGTGTGTGTGTGTGGGTGTGTGCATTTCTACATTAACTTATTTTCATTTTGACTATGTTACTGTCTTCTATGTGGCTTTGTATGCACTACTGTTAATGTAATTGTGTGTGTGTGTGTAGGTGTGTGTATGTGTGTGTGTGTGTGACTGTCCTCAAGGTTTTATTAGTTGTGTGTGACAGTGTCTTTACAGGTTGCACAGATGGTTAAAATTAGCCAAACAAATGTACAGTAACCACTTAATTACATACACCTGCGATCCAATACAAAAGCCTCCTATCCATAAGCTTCAAATATCTACCAGAGACAAATGTCCTCTACGCATCACTTTAATAAAAAACAAATGGTCTTATTATGTATATCTGAATGTTTCTGTCCTCATTTCCTCTATCTATCCTCTGTGTGTCCTCACAGTCTTATTACATAATCAACCGATGGTCCTATGATCTCCCCACCAGCACATTGCCAGCACAGTCCTTTTCACTTGAGTGTGTGTGTGTATGTGAGTGTTTATTGTTTGCTTTCAATGCAAAACTGCTATAGAAAGTAAATGCAAAACAACTGTAGATTATTTTTTTTGCATGTGTTCGGGTGTGTTCATGTCTTTGTCTCTTCAGGCTGTGTGTGTGTGTGTGTGTGTGTGTGCGGTCCCTCCCCTCTCAGTCCAACTCTGTTAGTGGTCTTTATCTTCCCCACAATCAGGCTTTATCCCCGGACACTCCTGGTCCCACGGTAGCCTTATAGGAGCAGCGGCCCAGTGCTCCTATCCAAACCAAACCAGACATATTTCCAGACATATGTTCACTTGTGTAACCCACAACAACCCCTGACGCACATAAAAATGCCCACACACACACACACACACACACAAATACACACAGTGGATGGATTCTGAAGCCACAAAACACATTAGGCAATCTAAAACAGATTATTTTGGAAACTTTTTCGCTTCTAGCTTTCAGAGTTTGAAAAAAAAAAAAAAAAGAGTACAATATTCGTGGAAACATAAAATCCTAACTTGGAGTTAAAAACATGACAAATGACTTAACATTATGGATTTGATTTTTCAAGGAGGCGCCAATAATTAATTACACAATACATGACTTCACAATTTGTGTTCATTCTAAGAAGACAATGTTCATTCTAGGTAGATATATGTCACCTGATTGCATGCTGGGATGTGAGATGTGATCAGAAACAAACAAAAAAAAATCAGCGAGACAAAAAAGCATGGCAAGGATTATAACATGATGATGAATTCTCCATAAAAAAGAAAGAAAACGTAATAGCGACGCCATCAAAAATAGCACCCTTTATTGCGCCTGAATACAGTGTGAATGAACGGCAACACCAGAGTACAAAAGCAGCACTGTGGTAGCATCAGTATCAGAAGTTGCAGAACATGATGTGGTGTCTGATCACAAGAAGCCTGTGGCACTGTGAGATGCTGTGCACAGAAGAGGAAAACTGAGAGCATTGATTTCATTGTAGAGAAGCAAGGAGTGTGTGTGATTTGGCAAATGTGTGTGTGTGAACTGTCTGGAACATAAAACTATAGAGGCCCATTCAGAGCTCCCTTTCTCTCTCTCCTTCAATCAGGAGATAGCAGGGACATTGAGCTGCGGCAACAAAAGCAGATCTCCATCAGACAGAGTTTCTGAGAGAGAAAGGCATTGTGTTGAAAGAGCTTAATGGAGGCTCAGCTTAGAGCTTTATTCACACAAACTGTACTCTCGGGTCGAGGGGGGGGAAACACATATGTGTACACACACGGGCACGCACACACACTTACTTTTCCCATATACAAAACACTCCTTGTTCCTCTACACTGAAATCGCTGCTCTCTTTTTTAAAAATAATGTTTTATAAATGATAGAAGAGAGTTTGTGACCAGATAGTTGCGAGTCACGGTGCCATGGAGAAAGGCACTTAAAGCACTTTACACTGAGCTCGACACGATGCAGTTAGCCTCCCCTGATGGACTGACTCGAATCAGCTCCTTAATGCCAAACACAAAACAAACACCGTACGCCAACATCAAAATCAAAAGTACAACGTTTGAAGGGACATTTTTCTGTCACTGTGCTATCATACTATTCTGCTATGCCTTTGAATACTGTTTTATTCTTCATAGGGGTCAAACAATGCATGAAACAGTAAGAATATTCAAAGATCACATTAGAGCCTGACAGATATCGGAATTTTTTCACTCCCTGTCAGTATAGGTATCGGCCCCAAAAAACCCAGTATCAGTCATGCTGTATCATAGATCAACACCTCTCTGATGACTCCCATACAAAAGCTGAACATTGTAATGGTTCCAATAAGTCTTCAAACAGCCAAATAGGTTGTTTATTTAATTCCAAATTCAACTCATTTTTTGACATGTATCCACTTTAGCTAAGGTAGGGTTAAGTTTAGTTAGGTATAACTACCTGGTTAAGGTTTGGGAAAGATCACCTTCATGGTTAAAGGAAACCACTTGTTGACTGTTGCTAGTAGAGCACAGGTAAACAGCAGTCTGCACTGTACAGATATAATAGTCTATCCCAACCTCCTTCTTCAGGTCTCAGTCACACCAAGATTTAAACCCTCAAAATGTTGGACCAAAATCAATTAAAATCAATTTATAACCACTCTCACTCAATTGGATCCTGAAGGCAAAGCACATTTGAGTGTTTCTTTTGTAGATTTTAACTCATTTGGTGAATATTAAGGCATATTTGCTCCATTGACCAATCGCAAACCATTGAGGACACAGTGAACTAGAGCCAAGTAGTCACTATGGTCACCAAGCTTCCAGCATCACCTATTTCCAGAAGAAGCCCAAATGCATTTTTCTGTGCTGCATACTCGTGTAACTAAGCAGCACAACAATGTGGAGTAGATCCAGAGTCAAGTTTTGGAGAAACACAACCCCAACGTCAAGCTGTGGTTGGCCGCTGATCAGACTGATGAGAGCTGCAAAACCCCTCAGGAAGAAGATGTTACCAGTAGGAGGGGAGCTAGACATTTCTCTTTGTTTGATAACATTAAAAGTAAAATAAGGCTTCCTGACTCATTTTTAAAAAGATGAGAGAAAAAGAGAGAGAGCCGATAAAAAACGGAGCGAGCGAGAGAGAGCAGCTGTGGTCAAGTGAATGAAGAGAGAGAAAAACCTTGTAGAACGTAAAAACGTCATTTTCAGATTGTTTCCCAGCTGTTACGTTGCAGAGCACAGACAAGCCTATACATCCACACAACCCTGTGGCAGTGCGCCGCAACGCTTGATTTGGTCTCAATACGGCCTAGTGCTGACCCTTATTTTCATGCCGGGGGAAAAAGAGGGATTGCAATGAGATTTGTAATCACTCTTGTAAACAAAAGTAGTACATTAAATCTCATCTGGGTTTTATCCAAATATATACGCAAAAATTGACAAGTGTAAAAGAGGCCAAAGGCTGTGCTCCTTGTCTACTTTTGTGCATTTTGTAGCAATAACACATAACAAACACGACATACAACACACATGGTGGTATATGAAGAGTTATCTCTTTCTGACTCTTCCCTTAAAACACACTCGTCACATTTTACAATAAAATAAACACTTCTACACTGTGAATCATCTGTATTTGAAACCATGCTTTCCCTCTCTAAATACTCCAGTCTGTCTCTCCTTCAGATCAGAGATGTCCTCTCCTCTAGTACATGTAAACTGGGGATGAGCGAGCAGGCCTCCCATGGATTAACCGCCGACTGACTCCAAACGTTGCCGTCAGACTTTCGTATTATGAGACACGTAAAAAAAAAGAAATCTTAACGCATAGGCGCACATGTACACACACAAGTGCACACAATCTGAAGGTTCTCCAAACTAAGTGTATACAAGTGTGGTGTTGTCCCCAAATCAAATCGCCCAATATTCCCCTGGAAAAAAAAGACTACACAACGGCTGCTCCCAAATCTGATTGGTGTTATTTGTAAGTCAGCCTAAATCTCAGAGAAGCTACACACACAAATGGAACAGGGCTTACTAATCCATTTGTAAGGCAATAGGCAGGCAAACAGGCAGGGGAGAGCTTGCCAAGTGTTGTAATCACAACTAAAGATGATGAGCCCACTCCCTTCCTCTACACTCTACAGTACCCTGTGTGTGTGTGTGTGTGTGTGTGTGTGCGTGCGTGTGCATGCATGCATGTGTGTGTGTGTATTTGCATGTTTGTCCTACATCGCCTCCTTTACAAAACTGTGACATGTGAGGGAGAAAATGAATCGGTATCAAGTGGATAATCTACAAAAGTACACTAGGAGCTTTTCCACCTTATGCAAGTCCCCCGCTCATTCATTCGCCGATACCACGCAATCTCGCTGAGAACAACAACAAGCCCGGCGTTATGAGTTTTGAAAAGGCAGTAATTGTAAGCAGGTTGGGGAATAAATTAGAATGATGACAAAATACAGAGATAAATCCAGCTTAAGAGAGATGTACGCCACTGTTTATTTGATTTCAGCTTTTCTCTCTATCCTGCTCTTTCTCCCTCCCTCATTCCTGATCTTTTTTAGTGGGGTGGAAAAATGGATTTTTGTCAGTGATTTGGCCCTGAAATAGCTTATTGTCTAAGGCAGCCACTGTGCGGGAACAACGTCAACATCACATGTGTGTGCGAACGCGCTCGCCTGTTTCCATGGGGAGTAATGGCCGTGGAAGTGTGTATTGGCTCTGATGGCACAATACGCCACTGTGCTCATTGGTTTAGACTGGTGTGTGTGTGTGTGTTTACAGCGTGTGTGTGTGTGTGTGTGTATGTAGTTTCTATAGTCTCTCTTGTTGATATTTATAGATGGAAGAATTCTGGTATGAAGGGGGCGAAAGGGGGGGGGGGGGTGTAGGGAGTAAGAGTGGGAGGGTAAGGGAGAAGAAAGGGGAGGAGGATCTTTGAGCTAAAATAAGTGACTCTGCCCTCTGCTTTTTCATTCTTCCTCTTTCTGACACTTTTTATGTCTGATTTTCTCATTTTACTCATAAAAGGAAATGTTGTACCTCACACATCCTTGTACTCTCTTTGACACACAACCCAACCAAACACACACACACACACACACACACTTAAACATCCATCCACATGCAGCTTTCAGACTTTTCAAATTTGGGACCTACTTCAAGGCCTACACATAAAAATAGTTGAGCTACAAAGGTTCATAAAATGGTTTTATGGTTAGTGATGAACTGAAATGTGATGGTTTAATGACCAACAATGCCTCTCGTAACTTGACAAAGACAGTGAATTCCCATTTGCCATCTAATGATATCCTGAAATGTCAAAAAGCTGCTTAAGACTATAACAGCCTCCTAAAAAGATGCCACAATCAGATAACAACAATCCCCCAGTCTTAAAGGCACATTTGAAGATAGAAGTGTTCAGCATTAAGAGTTAAAAAAAAAAAAGTTAAGAAACCAACTTCTTTTTCTTTTTGTTCGACTAGTTCTCTAACAGACTTACGGATTGTTACCAAACAATAACGCACAATTGCTTATCTGTATTTATTTGACATGAATACTGCATGATTAATCCTCTGTGTCTGTTCTTCTCTCTATCCAGGAGCAAGAGGGCTCAGGAGACACAGGAGCTGGTCACATTTGGGCATTTTCCTCTACGGGTTGTTTCACCAAGTAACTGGTAAGCAATCTACTGTCTCTGTCTCTTATACAGTTATCACACACACAACACAAAAAACATAGCAACACAGAGAAGCTTAAACTTTGATAAAGAGAAACATGGTTATGTTCTCTTGCTTTGTCACAGCTACTAAACCGCTCAAGGTTATGCGAACATTTTAAAGTCAACAAACCACCAAGAAAGCATTGCTTTTACTATTACAATAATAGTTCCTGTTTAAATTCCCATTTAAGTAAGTCAATAATAAGCTATTACCTATGAAGACAGCAATAGAGAATGGCTAAACTTTCTAATTTGTTTTCTAGCCAGGTTTTTTATTCTCAGACAAAATAAATATCAATTCATGAAGATTACAATCCATCCATCACGACAGAGGCAAAGATCTACGTATATAATGACCTTACTTTAACTTAAATAAAGACATGCTGCATACTGAATGAAGGCCATTGCCCCAACTGGAAAAATCGTCACTCGCAGTTGTTTCATGCACATACTGAAGTGTTATGTATGGGTATTCTCTGGGGTTTCTGCAAAGCTTTCTGGGAAATATGGGATGCTGTGGTACTTAAAGCAGATTAGGGGAAAACTTCACTCGCAAAATGACTGATGGAATGTACTAACCGCAATAATACAGAATGCATGTGCGGAGCACTTTTAAAGGGTGTATTTTGTCTGAGCTGAAGCATGGAAAAATACTGGTTTACTTCACGTGCACACAAACACACACTGAGAGATTTCGTCTGTTTCGCCTCCACACAAACTTTGCTCGTCTAAAAACTTTGTTAGGAAATGAATCTGACTGATGACTTTCTGTAAATGTTGTGACACTCGAGGAAAAAAACAAAAAACTATTGCGTGGCGTGCTTAGCCGGGACGACAAAGAGCAGCCGTTATGGCTGTATAGAGAACAAGGCCTGGAGTCAGAGGAGGGGAGAGATAACAAACCCAGATACTAGACAAACGACCATGAAATAGAGGATCAACTGATAGTGTCTGCATGCTCTTTGTGTGTGTGTGTGTGTGTGTGTGTGTGTGTGTGTGTGTGTGTGTGTGTTTGTGTGTGTGTGTTTATGTATGTGAAGAAGTCCAGACAGTGTGTGTCAAGGCAGTGTCATGATCACAGATTGCGGCCTCATCACTGCTCTGCTGAGGAGATTTAGCTGGCACTGGTTACACTGACCGTGGCCTGTGAGTGTGTGTGTATGGTATTGTGTGTGTGTGTGTGTGTGTGTGTGTGTGTGTTCGTGTGTATGTATGGGTATATGAGTGTTTGTCGCATCCCTGTCAGATCAGCAATAAGTCTGCCCACTGTGTGCGTGTGTGTGTGTGAACCAGGGATGACTTTTTTCTGTGTGTGCCAGAGATTGTGTGTGTGTGTGTGTGTGTGTCCTGTGCTGCAGGCAGGGAAAGTCCTTGTTTTCACTGTACCAGAGAGTTGGAGGGGACATCCCGTTCATCTGCGTTTGGGTGAGTTTGTTTTGTTGTAGGAGTTCCCCGTCAGAGTGAGAGGGCCTGGTCCTCTGCATCCGTTTCATTAGGGTCAGGGTCAGGGTTAGGGTTAGGAATAGGGGGTTATTTTTTAATGTCTCTTTGAATATTATTCCTCCATGATTGATAAGTGCTTAGTGACTCCAGAAAATTCTCATCAACTGATGAATTAGTCTCACTCATCCATCACATCTCTTGCCTTGTCTTAAACTTCATCACTTTTGGCCGATAATACACTGTCTGACTTTGAGCCAGTTTCAGTCTGCTCTCTTGTTAATTTGAGTTGTGCGGAACTTCATTGTGTAATAAAAAAACGTTTATATTCTATTTGTGGATGCTAGACGGATAGGATAATTAGATGTTGCTGGCAAATAGCAGCAGCAGTAATTTAAATAATTGCATCAAAAATCGAAATATTTATATTGAAACATTTTCGTCATCTGTCATGAAGGAATGCAGAGACAGATGCTACATAGCCTCGAAGCAAAAGATGGAGAACAAGGTATTAATCATCCATTTCCAGGATTATGTGATCACAGCTTGAAATAAAACACAATGGTGAATGGAAAAGGGTTAGGGTAATGAAAGCATACAAAATTTAAAATTTGACAGTTATGCCGTTTTTGATGAGGGAATTTAACATTTTGCAGATTACAACAGAAAACAAATGCTCATCTGCACTTGACAGCTGCACCACTAACCAATACTGGAGGGTAGTTAAGATAAGTGGTTCCCAGCTGTTATTACTCGTGACCTTTTTAAAATGAGGCGACGTCTCTGACCTTACATCACAGCTCATGACTTGTGAGAACCAAACACTGATTTTATTCTTCTTTGATTGTTTCATTTGAAAGATTGTCAGAGGCTTAAAGAGGTAAAACTGTCCAGCATTGCACAAATGGTAAATGGACTCCACTTATATGGTGTATTTTTAGTCTCTTTAGCCACAAGGAAACAGTACAATTAGTAAAAATGAACAGGATTGGACTTTTTTCTCCATCTTTTTACCTCTATGATTTATCTTGGGACCAGATCTCCATGTTGGAAATTGCTGATTTAGATGATGATGATGATGATGATGATGATGATGATGATGATGATGATGATAATGAGCAGCATTGTATTTTCAGAAATCAGTTTAAATGTATTTGACATTGTTACCAGCAGAAAAGGCATCTAGCCAATCAGAAAGGTTTGTCATGATGTTGTAAAAAGGGTCCATCCCCACTAATGACGCTCATCACCTGAGTCATTACCTATGGAGCCTTTACAGAGCAAAAAGGTACTAATGAAATTGCGACAATAAATAAATAAAACACACTAAATGTAGATTTTATTGCATCATCATGCATGAACCCAAAGCCTCTTTTTCTACTGTAAGTCGTAAACATTTCCTTAAAAGTTAGAGATATGATCTTCTGTGAAAAGCCACGCGTTCCTTGGAGCATCCCCCTGCAGTAAATATGCTACTCCCTATACGTGCTTGTTAATTAGCTCTCTTCCATATCTTGCTGTGTGTTTCCTATACTGAGCAGATCCGCTGTCCTCTCTCTCTCTCTCTCTCTCTCTCTCTCTCTCTCTCTCTCTCTCTCTCTCTCTCTCTCTCTCTCTCTCTCTCTCTCTCTCTCTCTCTCTCTCTCTCTCTCTCTCTCTCTCTCTCTCTCTCTCTCTCTCTCTCTCTCTCTCTCTCTCTCTCTCCCTCTCTCTCGCCCAACACTGTCCAGAGCTGTACGAGAGCTAATTGGCAGCTCACTTGCCTGCCGCGACGGTGATCATGCAAATGTGTTGGTGCTTACCAATAGCCGGGCCCATCAAAACATTACGACGGCCATTACCCAGAGCTGGGGCCGGCCTAACGAACATATGCTCCCCCATCCCTCCCTCCTCCTCCAACCCCCCCGACAACCTCCCCCCCAATTCCTAAACTCTTATTTATGTGTTTAATTTAATGTGCGAGGGAAGAATTTCCGAAATTAAATTTGTTTTTTGTTGGTGCCTCCAGAGAGTGGCGGCGTTATAATAACATGGTAATTTTTTACACGTCTTTATGAGAAATGAGAAAATTAATTCTTTCTGACAAGCTGTAATTATTGGGCTTGGAACAGTTGCAGCTGAACAGTTTGGGCTGTGGTAGCCTGGCAGTGAGCTGAAAGAGGGAGACAGAGAGAGGGAGAGAGAGAATGGGGGGGGGGGGGGGGGAGACACAGAGAGAGAGAATAGGAGAAAGAATGACAAAGAGACAGAAAGGGAAGAGTATTGTAGTAAAGCCAGAATCATAGATGCTCATGAAAGAAGGAAGGAAAGAAGTAGAATGGGAGGTGAATGGAAAAAATGTGAGGAGAAGAGAGAGGAGAGCAGGAAGTGAGGAGACAATGTTGGAGATGCAGGTGGACAAGGGAAGAGAGAGAGGGGTGAGGGTTGAGACAGTGAAGAGAATAGGTGGATGGAGGTGGAGAAAGAGATTGACGAAAGGATAAGTAAGGAGAAGGCAAAATTAAGGAAAGAAAAGAGAGGGTTAAATTAAAGGAGAGGTCGGTAGAAGAGAGAGGGAGATGGAGCGCTGAGGAGAAGTGGAGGGCGTGAAGTTTGAGGAGGGTTAGTAATGGTGAGATGACAGGAGGAAAGTGAAGGAAGAGGAGAGAAGAAGAGCGTGGTGGTGGGAGGAGAGGGAGATGGAGGTGAAGTGGTGGACATGAGATGTTAGGGGGCAAGGCTAGATTAGAAGATTGGAGAGGAGTTTGGAGGTCAGGGAGAAAACAGAAGAGAAGAAGGGGATGGAGTTGAATGAGTAGAGGTGGAGGGCGTGATGTTTGAGGAGATCGGGAAAGAGGATGGAGGAGGACATATTTTGTTAGGAAACATGGTAACAACTTGAGGAGATGATAAGAGAGAAGAGAGGGTGGGCATAAGGTCTGAGGAGACCATGTAAATTGGAGAATTACATAAAAGGGAGGACGACAAGGATTGGTGCAAGTTGAAGAGCTTGAAGATGGAGGAGGAAATAATGAAGTGTGAGGAGAGAGGCAGTGGAGTGAGGATTTGTGCCTCAGTGTGTTACATCAGGTAGGTGTTCATGACTTCTTGTCTGATGTCATCAGAAGAGACTCCTCTCCTCCAACAGCAGCAGCAGCAGCTCCTCCTGTGTCAAGGTTATAACACATTAATATTCACAGTCTACAGCCAGCCTGGCCCTGCTCCAGGCCTTCTTAGGCTCTCTCTCTCACACACACACACACACACACACACACACACACACACACACACACACACACACACACACACACACACACACACACACACACACACACACACACACACACACACACACTCCAAGCACCAGCATCTGCTCACACTTACAAAATTTCTTCCTCTTTGCTCCATCAAGCACAGGCATGCATACACACACACACACACACACACACACACACACACACACACACACACACACACACACACACACACACACACACACACACACACACACAGAAGCATATGAGCTTTCACACACAGCTTCCTCTTCTTTGCCCCCATCGTGTGCTGAATATGGAATATGATATTGATATTATCCGGCAATATTGTCGTTTCTGTACGGTTATTCACTTAGGCTGGCATAAAAGCACTCTTACAGTTGTTGGGTGACTCATTTAACAACCCTCTTCTTCTGTGTGTGTGTGTGTGTGTGTGTGTGTGTGTGTGTGTGTGTGTGTGTGTGTGTGTCTGTGTGCACAGCCAAGTGGCCATTTGTTTTCACTAAGTGTCACAGCCTTAAAAGGAGAAGCAGTGTTTCTCCGTGCCCTTCTCTGCAAGTGTGTGTGTTTGTGTGTCTGTCAAAGTGTGTGTGTGTGTGTGCACATTAGGGCTTTGGAGGTCATGAGGATAAAAGATGTTTTTGTACAGAACTATAGAAATTCAGAAATATCACGCAGTGTGATTCAAGTGTGGGTAAAAATGATTTCCGAGTTAGTTTGTTTCTCTTAAATCCTGGGAAATTTTTATTGAGATTTTGTACGTATCTTGAAGCAAGTATCTGATAGTGAGACTGTGAATGTGGTGTGTGTGTGTGTGTGTGCGTGTGATCTTCCAGAAACCCTTCCTGTTTATTTGTTGAGCGTGTTCCATTTTGTCCTGTGCTGTTAAATGTTTCATCCTAGCAAAGGCATGATGGGACCCCCTGGGGATGAGGCATCTGCCCGCCCGGCCACATGCTGAATTATACATGACAGCACAGGACAGAGTGTGTGAGTATGTGTGTGTGTGTGAGTGTGTGTGTGAGAGAGAGAGAGAGAAAGAGAAAGAGAGAGCACATTTGTAGGTGTCACTGAGTGAAGTGTCCACTTTGTTGCGTGACTCCGTTTCAGAACTGCTCTGAGCTGTCCCCAGTTGTAAATTGTCTGGCATGCCCTCTCTATGTGTGCATGTGTTTGTTTGTATGTTGTAGTATTAAAAAGAAACTTATTGATAAGTCAAACAGTTGACCAGGGGACAATTTTAGGACCAATTTTTGCTAAAGCTGTACCAAACCTGTAAATAACCTTTCTGGTGAAAGTGAGAAACATCGTCATTGGTGCATCTTGCTGTAACTTACTGCTAATTGGTGCACAGAGATCTGATTTTGCACATGGCTAAATAAGTCCTTGCAAAGACTGGAAGGCAAACATGGGAGAATGGCTGTGTTGAGTGCAGAATTTTTTCCACAACTAATCAAAGATGCAGAACTCCAGCAGAAAAAATGGGCGTTTTACAGGGGTTGAGGTCATTTCCACAACATCGAATATTGGCCAGTGAGTAATGAGTCTTATCATTATTTCATGCTACTGGAGAAGAACACTCTTGGTTTATGTCCACTAATAGTTTGTCCTTTAGCTGACTTTTACTCAGAATGAATTACAAAGCAAATAAGGGTTCAGTGTCTTGAAGGACACTTTTAACAGGATCCATAATTGTTTGTTTTTGTGTTGTACTCTGAGCCTGGAGTTTATTTATTATTATCTTGTACAGCCAACCTCCCCCCCCCCCCCCCCCCCCCCCCCCCCCCCCCATTTTTATATTTTTGTCCATACCTAGTAATCTTTAAATACCACTTTTGAGTGACGGAGCAAATATGTTTACTATCATTTACATTTTTGGGGATATTCTAGCTCGTAAAAGTTCAGTCATGATGACAAATGTGATGATACTTTTCATACAACGCCAAAAAACAAGCAGCAGTACCTTGTGCCTTTAGAAAGGTTAAATAATTTACTCTCTCCGGGTGTGTGTAATGTGTGTGTTGATGTGTGCAGGTGTGTGTGTTTTGCACCTGAGGTCTTGCTACTGTACTTAATGAAAGCCCCATCTCCTCATGCAAATGAGGCTGCTGTTAACCCCAATCAGAGAGGTCGCTCAGTGCGCATCAATCCCGCATTTCCCTGAGTGCTGTGCAGACAGGACACAATGGTCCCCACCCCTCCATAGGCCCACAGGTAATTACTGAGAGGCAGAGAGGGAGAGGGCCAGGGGAGTCAGGGTCTCAGGTAGGTGTGCTGGTCCGTTGACACTTTTTTTTTTCATGTAATTTATGGGAAACATAGGGTTATGTTGCTTGTTGGGTCAAGTGCAATTGCTGTCTCCTACCACACCCCTTCCTTCTAAACACACACCGATACACACACGCTCAAAGGGTGACAGGTAATTACAGCGTGAGAGTGGCCGCGCCGTATGTTAGATTGAAAGGTCAGGCCTGCTGTCTGCTCCCTGTGGGCTGCAGAGCATCACCTTTCTGACTACATCCACAATCGGCTCCATTAGAGTGGCATTTGCCCATCTTTTCCCCCGTTGCCTCTTTATTCCTCCACCTGTCAATTAACTGTGTTGTTTCTGGTCTGACAATTGTAGACTGTATGTGTTTTTTTAGGGCACTGCGCAATGACAATGATGTGATAGTAAAATTTGGTTTATTTTATCATCAAGGACGGCACCTTAAAGCTTTGCTTCATGGACCTGCTCTAAAGTTATACCCTTCACTCACTCCTCAATGCATGATTCAAGCCAAAGATAATACACTTTGTTTGTTTTTAGATACATTCAGCCCAAGCTTGTTTTTTCTACCCAATTTAACTCACATTCAAGTTCTGTTTGTTTAGCATTACAGGGCATTAGTACGTGGAAGATATGACTCCATAAATGTTAGCGCTCCCCCTGGCACCTTGTTCATTATCTGAGTAAAATTATATACATTTAACACAACTAGTAATCTCTCTTTCAGAGCACAGGATGAAGAAAGCAGGTCAATGTTTAGGTCCCCCAGAAAGTGTAGCTTTGTGAAGCATAGCAAATATATCATGAGTGTGTTGTACATTAGAGCTAGAGGGTCTATAACAATAATCAATAAGTACTGGTCTGGTGTGAGGTAGGTGAATTTGAAGCCAAAGGGCTTTTTATAACTGGATTCATCATTTCTGACCTTAACTTGGACGTGGTTTTGCACATATTTATGTCATGGCTAAAAATACTATAACCAGGTATGGCTACTTCAGAGTCATTACCCAAGATATCTAAATGTGCTTTTAAAATTTCAGAGATCTTGAACTTTATGCTTCAGACTACAGATAATAAGGTGTTCTTACGCCTTTCTTAGGTAAACTAAAAGTCTGTCAAGTGTTTGTTGAAAAAGATGTTAGTTCCTTGTAGCGTTCTTGCTACAGAAAGGATGTATAGTCTGTCTTTAAAACAAATAAATGTAACTACTTTTGGTCTGGGTTTGCCATGTTGTCAACTCTGTGTGTGTGCTCAATCTTCATGCACTCACTTCTTGGGCCTAGGTTTTTTTCCGGCATGGTTTTGATCTTCTTTTAGAAGTTTCCCAGTTCTCTCTCTAACCCTACTTATCAGCAACACCCACCACAAGTATGTTGTTTCTTCTCGATTGATTATCCATGTTTAGACGTATCAAGTTCTCCTTGTAGAACTTGTAGATCTCAGCATCCATAGCCCATAGTTTCTTTTCATTGTCTTTTCAAAATAATCAAGCAGCATTAAAAATGTCTCCCGCTTAATATCTACCTTCACGTAGCTTCACACCACCAGCAGCTGTCAAGTTGACTTTAAAAGCGAGGATTGCAATGAGTTTTGTTCATTTGTTTAATCTCCATTTAAAGACCTTTTCCTGACAAATTGATTGTGAGCATTACAGTTAAGCACAGTATGAGGTGCTTATTAAAGTAATGACTTCAGGTAAGACCTTTGCATACAAAATCAACACATTTACACAGAGAATCATCCATGCTTTCGAATATCCACTTGTGAATATAGCAAAATTCCTTGAAAGAAAATGGAGCATTTCATTACCATAACCACCATAGTTATTATAGCATTTATTAATTAGCAAGGCTGCTTGCTGCAATTGAAAACTTGAAGAAGAGTTTAAAAATAATAGATCTGGAGACTAGTATTATGTGTAAGTTCTCTAATGAATATGTTTTGGAATGTGTAAATGCTGAATATGGAGCTTAACATCGCAGGCAAAAAGTGAGCCTCCTCACCAGTTGATTATCTGTCTAGAAGACATGTATATAGTATTGTTCTTGTATTGAAGCGTGCAGGTAGTTAGTCCTAGTACTCAAATATGCTGAATAAAGATGTGAGATCAGCGAGTGTAATGGTATCTCAGGTAATGAGTTGGCTGTACAATAAAGTGCAGTGCTAACATTATCTTAAATTCTGATGTCAGGGTCTCAAATTTACAGTGGTAAAATACTAACACATAGTGAATGTATCATGAACAGAGCCTTTTTCTACAAAATGTGAAGCATTACTAACATTATTTGATAATATACCATTTGGTTTAGGAAGTAACGCAGTAGTGAACCTAAGTAACAAGCTAGTTAGCACATTGGTGAATCAATTCCTTTCACTTTTGCTTTTGTTTTTGGTTTTGGAGAGGGTGAAAAAAGACAGTGCCTACTTTTGATTCCTAAGCCATGATTGGATGATAGCTTTTTTGGGAATGGTTTAACAAATGGTCAGTTACAAAATGCGCAATTGCTCCAGCTGAACTGTTTGGTAACCAGAAGTACAAAATGTGGCTGTATGGTAATGTATGCAAATTAAAGCGTCCACTTGTCCCCTTAGACGTAAGGGTCACTGCAAATCAATACAAGGTTGTGATGGGAGTGGTGTCTTCCAGGATTACAGTGCCTCCATCCATAGGGTACGAGAGGTCACGGAATGGTTTGATGAGTATGGAAATGATATGAATCATATGATATGACCTTCACAGTCACCAGATCTCCCAATTGAACACCTATGGGAGATTTTGGACTGATGTGTTCAACAGTGCTCTTCACCACCATCATCGAAACACCAAATGAGGGAATATCTTTTGGAAGAATGGTGTTCATTCTTCCAGTAGAGTTCAGAGATTTGCAGAATTAATGCCACGGTGCATTGAAGCTGTTCCGTAGGCACGTGGTGGCCCAAAACCTTACAAAGTCACTTTACATTGTTTTTTCCTTTTATTTGTCATCTATTTCACATTTACCTCTATGGGGTAAAGGTACACATTTTGGCACTAGTCTGCAATGATGGAAAGGTCTGAATTAGCAAGCACCCAGGCATCATGGTACGTTTAGGCCAGACTATGTAGACATTTGTCAAACTAAATAGAATACTTTAGATAAGAGACAATAAACATGTGGAGAAATCAAGACTAGTTCAAACACTAGTATGGTTGGACTTGTATGGTCAATGTGTGAAATCGTGGCCAATTGGAACAGGCGTAGTCAGTTGTAGTGTCTATAATGTGAATTCCTGGACATTAAATGTTCTTCTGCAACGTTTGGTAAAACGTAGCTAAACTTAGTAAGAACCATAGTTTCCACTCATACCTTGGGATGTTTGATTTCAAAAAGAACTTTTAATTATAACTATTCTAATTATCTGTTAACTGTTTGTGGTCTTTCATCTGTTTCTATCTGTGGATGTCTGTAAACATATGGTCTCATGTGTAAGTTTAATGTATGGTCTCTCTGTAATAACGAGGTAATACGTACTTTGTTTTTACAGAGAGACCATACTTTAACATATGGTCTAATTCGCTAGACTTACAATCAATCAGCTGTGTGATTTTATATCTGCATTGTGGCATCTTTCAGAGTACATAAACACCATAAACACACCTGTTGCCTTCCCAGCACTGTGCGGACCGGAGAAACCGTGGCTACACCTTAATTGTTTAGACCTCGAATATAAAACGACCTCTCTCTTTCAGATGTATTTCCAGGAAAAAATAACTCATATGCGGACCAATATAGTAAACTTCATGAATGCTTTTATTCCTTATTATTATTTTATACCGATACATACTTACGATTATGCAATTTTCCACTTTATATACTTTTTATACTATACTAACTTTGCAGCAGGAATATTGGTCAGCATTCAGCAGGCACGTCATTCTTTATGTCAAGCCTGGAAGAATAACTAATTGAGCTGCTTACTCAGCGGTGATCAGCTTGACCCTGCGGTGGGCGTGACGTGACTGCGTTAACGCTGTAAACGCAAGCACCACAACTCTATTAGAATCAAACCCTATGATTTATTTTCCACCATAGCACCCAGAAAGGTAGGGAGAGCTGTATTTTGTGCCTTATAAACCCCTGGCAGAGGATAACTCTCCCGCTGAGGTGGAGGAGTTTTTGGAACATTCCAAATTCATCACAGAGGACCTGGATGGACTGCCTGGACTGCTTCATGAAAAGTTTTGGTGTCAGGTGAGGGACTATCAACATGTGAAAATGTTGCAAAGACTTTTTTTCCTCTTTTTTTCCTTTCTTTACAATAGTCTACCAAAGCTGGAAAATGTAAATACACAGTAGATTTAGCAGCCGGGAGCCTGTTACTCACGTTCTCCCCCTTTCTGCTGTGGTTTATCTTTTCCACCAGGTGGTGTTTGATGAGTAAATGCAGAGGTGCCTAGATTCATATCTGCATAATGCTCATCACTGCCTGGTCTTTCTAACCTACCTGAGGATGGCCACAAGTAAAGAATCAAAGGTAGGATGAGAAACCAATTATCAGTGAAGTGATGCTCCAAATGGCTTCTTAGAGGAGGCAGTTGCTTGGGATTTTTCCTTTATTTTCCAGTAATAGTATTGTCACCGCCAGAAAGAACAAAGCCTTGATATACATGATCATCTGTTGTGTCGTGTGCACTTTATTTCCCTCAGGAGAACTTCTTTATCCTGGCGGTGTTTGGAGAAATTATCTATGAGAACTTCCTTTTTGACATTCCCAAAATGTTGGATCTGACTGTGTTGTTTGAAAAGGCAACAGCCAGCTGCTGCATATGATGACAGGTGGGCTGTTTCTTCAAGTCTACGTACCAATTATTCTTTTCACTGTAGGGATTTTGATGAGAAAATGTCTTAACTTTAATAATGACATCCTTTTTAGAGAAAATCTTAACCCTGCAGCCTTTCTACCACAGTGACTTGGATAAGATGGTACCCAGTGATACCCACAGTCCCACTTTGAGGTAATTGCAGCTTACAAAAGACTTCCGATAAATCAAATATTATTCTGATTCTAATCAATATTTTTGCCATAATGCAAGTTGACCATCTGTGACTGAAAACCGTTAAGTCCAACAATGTTTCAGAGTAACAAAAATATAGCAGAAGCCCTTCACTGCAGTCTGCGGACGCTGACCAAATCAGCAAACATACAACAGTAACACAATGACCTCTCACCGACACAAACACACCATGACTCACACTCACCATCATCAACAGATCAGAGTAATTGTTTTATGTTTGATCATTTCTTGAATTTGTATCATGATACCAAGAATCAAACATAAAAAGTGCATTTATTTAGGGTTTTTTGTAAGAGTGGAATGTTGAGTGGAGAAAGTGAAGTGAGAAAAATGTACACATTTTATCTCCTACCCCAACAATGAATGTTTAGTATTGACTAAGTTGACTGTACAACATTGAATAATGATGTATTATCGACTTTTACATGTGTTAATAGCCTTTTTCATAGTGGTCAGAAGAGTTACTCAGAAATATTGAGTGGAAGATTTACAGGAATGTTGTGTCATAATGTTATTATTGTTAAAATATTTCAATAAAATGTTACCACAAAGTATTTTTATAATGTTTTTGAGCATGTTATTTGACTCTAAAATATAATTCTGTCAACATTTTTTAAAAACTTGGTGGACTTGACATCACATCGCTGAGAGTAAAATATTGTTCTAGTTGATTAATTCAATTGTTAAAGTAATTGATTAAAATATTCCTAAAAATGAAGAAGTCAACTTTAAGTTTCATAATTGTTTGATTCAATCTTATAATTATTTTATATGCTACTGTAACAGCTGCAGGAAAAACCTTGATGGGCTCCATCGTCTATATAGGCCAGATGTAGTTCTGTTTATTTTCATGAATAAAAACGTTTCAGACGTCTCCCTTGTGACTTACATATAAGCATAAGTCAGTTTTCAGTCAATTGCTTTGGATATTAGGGAATAACAAATAACAAATAAGATGAGGCCTTTGACCCGAGCCCTGTGCTCTGATCCCAGCTCACCTCTTATTAGTATTCACTGTCTACCCTCTGTGCTCTAAATCTATTCTCTGACACATCTCTTTTCCTCTTCATTCGACTCCAGGCATGAGATGTGTGTAAGTGAGGACGTGCGTATCAGCGGGTCGCTCTGTATATGCTTGCATTTGAGCGTGTGTGTTTTCACAGGTTCGACCGTGCGCGCCATTGTATGTGTATGTGATGAGATATGATTGCTACCGCTGAAGAGCACTTGACCATCAAAAGAACATAGAGCAATCTTATCCAGTGGGGCAATAATGGTCACCTTAACATCATCACGCGCTCAACCCTGCGGGCAATCGACATCCTTCTGCGTAAATGCGATTGGAAGACAACAATTTTTCTGTGGTTTGAATAACAATGCCAATCACTGTTTCCCCCTTGTCTCGCAATAAACCGGTTAAAGGCCTCCAGTAGACTCTGTATTCGATCAATTTTGAACGATTAGGTTTGCCAAGCCAAATTAGGTTTGTGGATCATCAGCCTTTGTGACCCGGGTAGCCTGAAGGTGTTCTTGCCCTCTTCACTTGTTAACTTGTTTCTGTGCAGCGGCATTCTGTGGATTTTTGTCTGTGAAACAGTGAATTCCACGAATCCATTCATCAACAGAAAGGGAACATTTTACTGTTCATGGTCTTTTCTTCTTTATGAGATATATCCGTATGATATGTGACTTGGTGAATGAGACATTTGTCTGGCCTTTGTAAAAACAGCGCTTGCTCTATGTTAGAATGATCCTTTCTTTCAAAGCAGGTGATCTGAATACATGGTAAGAGGGTATGAAAACTATACATTTGTCGCCCCCAAAAAAGTAGCTATTTCACATATCTATTCTACTATATCCATTCTAGTCGCAAAGTAGGAAATAGAAAGAAGAAGTTGCAAATAGAAGAAATAGAAGAAGCAGAGTTGAAGGGGGATTTTCTAAGCTGTGACAGATGAGTAAAAGACGTTATTTTTAGCCATTTAATTCCATTTCAAAGAATATATATTGACCCACTTTATATACATTTCGCACAAAAACAACACATCTAATCCTTGATAGAAACAAACACTCACAGTCTCATACATAAAGAATTACAGCAAGCACACAACAAAACAAGTGCGACTGTTACATCTTAATATTTTCATTTAATAAGTATAATTCGAACGGAAACCTCTACTGAGCATATCCGTCTTCTATCTGTAACTAATTGAAAAACTTTGATCTAATTATATAGAATTTGACCTCATTATTACATTGGTTTTGGCCTCCTATTCAACAAATTACCAATTAAAAGTTTGAGGTCTTTTTGTTCTCACGGCATGACATAGAGTTTCAAATTGTCTAACAGAGAGTCTGATTTGAATTCTCCTCACCTTTTGTTCAAGTGCGTATAAACTGTAACAATATTGCATCTATTGTGCGTATTTTCCCATCTTTCAAAGGATAAAATGTCTATTTGCAGCTGTTGATTGACGAGACGGCGTTGCTAGGAGACCTCAACTTCCGTGATGCGCTTACTGATTTGAGTAGGTCATAGTCCTGTTTAGCCTACAAACATGTTTTCAGCTTTTTTTAACAAGGTACATTGATTAAAGACATATGTCTCCGTACAGCACATTACAATAACATTTGGCTGAACCCATTCTGTAGTCATACTCCACTCAAAAAGTGAAAGCTAGTTAGCGTCACCACTATTATAGAAAGGAGTTGGTCGAGCTATTAGCCGTCTCTTTCATGGCAAACAATCGGTATAATGTGTATGTTACCCCATCATTGGAAACACAGGAAACATACAAAGCGCTGAAAGCACTTATGGGACTAAACAACATCTGTTGACCCCCAAGTTAAACTGCCTGTGTGGCTGCTGGAACTGAAGTGACATTAAGGACTATTATCCGTGTCTGTCTGTACTGATATTGCACCTGTGAGACAAGCAGTAACATTGTTAGTCTGAACTAACCCCCCTCCAAAACAGAAGATATGTACAGTGATTTATTAACAAAACTTTACGTTTATTTCAGTTGATTTCAGTTGATTTCGAAGTTCCTTAAATGCAACTGGTGACAAAAGAATGATTCATCTTCTCAGATAGTACCTCACTGTAGCCTGAGTGTCACGAAACGAACACTACCGACTGCCAAAAATAAGACGATAAGACGAGTCCTGCTCCTAAACAAACTACTTCCTGCCGAGCAAAACATTTTCCCTACCAAACAAAAGTAGTGGGTGGAGCTGGTGCAGGGCGTTGAACACAGAGGATGAGAAGATGGCCATTGAGAAGAGTGAGTGAGTGAGAGAGAGAGTGTGAGAGAGAGAGAGAGAGAGAGAGAGAGGGAGAGAGAGAGAGAGAGAGAGAGAGAGAGAGAGAAAGAGAGAGAGAGAGAGCTCCTCTTCTCTAAAAATGGGCCCCAGAACAGCCTGGGTGAGCCGGGGTTTCATTATCCCCCATCCCTCTGTGATGAGGAGAAGAAAGGCGGACGTGAGAGAAAGAAAGAGAAAGAACAGAACAGAGGAGGGGAAGAAGAAAAGAAAGAGGCGTTTGATAGAGCTGTGTGGAGACCGTGTGTGAATGAGCCAGTGAAGGGCAGCCATTGTCTTGCTGCGACCTCAATTTGGTACTGTACGCTCCTCTTTTTACTGCACTGTCTCGAGCCACAATGCCTCCTTTCTCCTCCGCTCTACTCCCTCTCTCTCTTAAAGAAATAGGGGGATTAGGGCCCACTGAGGGGAACTGCGTGTCCAGATTGCCAACTATCAGGACCCTTCACGATGTGAAGAAGCCTGCGAGATACGTTCTAGACGACATTTGTCATTTATTTGTGTTTACATCTCACTTTCTCTTCTTTTTTTCCCCCTCTTTCTATTTGCCACCTTTATTCTCACAGGTTAGTGCGTCAGAAAAGGTAAACCCAGTGTTTCTAAGTGGAAGAGGAATGCAGTGTATTTTGAAGAGGCCAAAGGAGAAAGGTAGAGAGGGTGAGAGAGGTGCAGGATGTAAAAGGAAAAAAAAAAAAAAAAAGGAAAAAACCGAGAGTGAAAAAGACAGAAAGAGTCACAGGGACAGAGACAGAGAGCACAGCTGTACTTCCTGTTTACCCAGGCCTTGTTTGAGACAGTGGGAAGGAACAGGGGCTGCATTCATCTCTTCTTTTTCTACCTCCGCTGACCCCCTTCCTCCTCCCGTCCCTCTCCTCCTGCTCTATTCTACTTCAAGTCCCCATTTTCTCTCTTTCCTCGCAACTCTCTCTCTCTCTCTCTCTCTTTCTCTTCCTCCCCGCCTCGTCTCTTTGCTGATAAACTGTATTGAACTCAGGAGGATGAGTGAGATTAGTCAGTGTGTGTGTAGTGCTATTTGGTAGGCATAGGTTTAGTATGAGAACTGCTATAGAAAGAAGGAGAAATTGTTATTAAATGTTCAGACTGGCAGCTGCTACAACGGGGGGGGGGGGGGGGGGGGGGAGATAAATAGCAAAGAGACAATGGAGAAACTGAGAGAGGAAGTAGTCGAATGACAAATAGGAAGAACTTTTTTAAAGCAGTGCGGTTACTTTCTCCAAGCGCGGTTCAGTTATTAGGAAGTTGCAACTTCTCCTCCCCCTTCATCATTCTTTTTCTTCTTTCTTCCAATCACTGATACAAGATGAAGCAGTCACACACACAACTCTATTAGAGAACTTAGAAGTTTGGGCTCGCTTTGATGGAGAGTGAACTAACTGCAACTGTACGCCAAAGCAGACCTTGACGCCTCACTGAGAGAGCGAGAGAGAGAGAGAGATTGGGAAAGAGAGAGAGAGAGCAAATCCTAGTTGTTTGTTCCACCCACCCGAGCCATCCATGACCTTTCTTTCTTTGTGCAGTCAGACATCAGACTGAGACTCGGCGGAAAGAAGCACTAGATTAAAAGAATTGTATCTGTTGCAGCTGTAGTCCCTATTGTACAGAGGGACAGCTATAGACAAGGCCGCAGACAATTCATCACATGTGTATTTATGCACCAACACACACAGAGACCCACATAGACTTAGCTTTTACACACCCAGATATGATGTCAAAATGTCAGCGGGACCCCTTTCATCTAAATGTATTTATTTGTTGCATTGACAGTCCATCTATTTTGCAGTCAATTAGGCGGCAATAGAAAGCTGTGTGAATGTCACTGAAAGGAACATATAGGAGGAAGACGTAAAGGGTGTTAACGGGGAGCAAAATATTATAACTACCAATTTTCTTCCTCAAATGCGTTAACTTAAAAAGCTATATTTACATTTTGTCGCCTTCTTTTGTATTAAGAATAGATCACAACTGTTTTAAAAGTTAACTTTTGCTTATGTGGCTATTTTGAGGCTCACATGCTGGGCTTGCACATATTTACACGTGCTAATAGATCAATTTTTTTCCTCTTTTATCTATGATAAAGAAAAAATCCCCCATATATGTGGTCTGAAACATTCAACTGATGAGAAGTATTTACTGTGTTATTTAAATGAGCTTTTTTGATTGGCTGCGAGCTGAAATTTCCATCTCGCACTGATCACAAATGTAAGACCTTGTGTCTCACAAATGGCATCAGACGTGTTTATCGCATGCTTTGGTGTATAATTCAAATGATTTCTAATTCTTTCAGAGGATGCTGTGGTGACTGAGGACGCCGCCTTTTTAATTGGAGGAAGAAAAAAAACATCATCTTGGCAAACATCCTCCCTGCTGTGTTAGGGTTAGGTCCTTGAGCAAGACACCGTCAGCTCTGAGAGTGCTGCTCCTCATCTGACCCTGTGTTCTGACCTCTCTGTGCTGTAGGAGCGAATCGCAGAGGCTGCATCTATCACCTTTTTTTTTCTCTCCCCTCGCTGTATTGATCACCCAAAGGAGGAATTTTATGTTCTCTCGCCGCCCTCCATCGGGAGGTCAGTGCGCAGGGTCAGCTTCGGAACAGCGCCTCTGCAAAATGGTCTGGATGCACTGGTTTGCTCAAAGACAGGAGAAAGAGTTGAACCTGTGTTTGTTCTACGCAAGGTGGCAACCGTCCTGGAACGCTGTGTTTTTTCTCATCATACAAGAAGGAGGTTATGAGTCCCTGCTTATTACAGCATGTCAACTTTTTATCCAAGTGTTGTCTCAAACACATCCTGAACCTTCTAGGGAAATGTAAATGTCTGCAGTCTTTTCAAAACTTTCTATCTCCAAAACCCAACTTAGCTCAGAGTTAAGAAAACCCAACTTCTTCTAATTTCACTTCATTCTTTTGAAATGGTACCCTTTAAAAGGTTTTTCCGGGCCTCCAAGTTCATGGGAACAGGCGAAATCAATACCTCATTAGCAAAATGAAAATCACAACGGTAATATTCAGATGAGAGTTTCATGATTGTGTTCTCCTTGGCTAAATTACAGTCAAATGCTCTGAATTCCAAACAAAACAAAATCATCTTCCATCAGAATTACCTTCAAATTTCTAAACAATCTTGTTTTTTTTCCCAGCCTGCAGTTTGCTGCATTCCCAAACCATCCTTTGGACTTTCAATTACAATTCATTTTGATTAAACATGTAAATACACCATCCTTGATGGTGTCCTTTGTTAACGCGGCCTTCTCTTGGCTAAAACCCATACTCTCTTGAGTCTCCCCCATGTAATGAAGATTGAAGATTAAACAACAGGAAGGAGCCATTATTTTTGTCAGGGAATTAAAGAACCATCAATCTCACTTAATCACCTTCCTAATATCTCCTCAGACGCCAGCAGAAAGCTGTTTCGCAGCTCAAGGTTAACATGCTTTGTTCTGTTGAAGCAAAGGGAGAGGGGTACAGAGAGAGAGAGAAGAGATGTTCAAAGCTACTCTGGTATGCTCGGGATCAAACTGTCCACAGAATGGACACAGATTACGGTAAACTGCGTTGTGTTGGCGGAGGGCAGGGCCAGAAGGTCGATGCAGAAAGAAATGACAGCTATTGTTTGGTCTGTAATTATCTGTCTGCTTATTCGCGTTCATTTCCTGTAGAGACGGAGAGAGAGAGAGGGACGGAGGGGAGAAGGGCCAGTGGTTGTTGAAGCCTTGCAGCAGGTGGTACAGTTTGTCCTTGATGACCAACAAAAGCTGCTCTGCTACTGTGTGTGTTAGTGTACTAATTGGTGCATTATGGCAAACATTGACTGAATCACGTACTATACTGATTAAATAACCGTAGTCTATAGCATACGCAGTGTGTTCATGTGTATTCATGTTTAGATTTAGTAATTCGACGGGAAATGTCTTGAAGCAACAATTTGGAGGACTTTAGGAATTAAAAAAACAAAAAAACAACTGGCACAAAGGAGGGGTAATTGAAGCTGTTAGAATCACTTCTTTAGTAATATCTGCATTTACAATTTGACACTTAAAATATGCCATGTCTCTCTTTTCTTTTTTTCCCCCCTAACAAAATGTGTACCTGAATAAACGGACAATCTAATGACATTAGAGAGTAGTGTTAGGTTAGCTGGCTTAATGTTAGCTAAGTTAATTAGCCTTAACATATTAAAGATGAAAACAGTAACATACAAATAGCTGCAAATCATCTTAGCTCAGTGTGTTAGATTAAAAGCTGTATTCTTGTATCATAGTATTGTCTCCTTCCCCCCCCTGTACCTCATGAATTATTTCAGGTGTGGTCACTAGTCTTTGTTTCCCCAAATCTCCCAGTGGTCAGTGGTCACCTCTCCAAAACT
Organism: Scomber scombrus; assembly: GCF_963691925.1. Classification (NCBI taxonomy): domain Eukaryota; kingdom Metazoa; phylum Chordata; class Actinopteri; order Scombriformes; family Scombridae; genus Scomber; species Scomber scombrus. Next base: position 7,885,333 of record NC_084991.1, read on the forward strand.
TGTAACTGCTCCAGCATTCCCCCCCAGCATCCCCCCCCCCCCCCCTTTATTCCATTGTTTTCTTTGGCCCGTTTGCCATCGGTTGATTAACTTACTGGCTACAAAATGCAGATGAAAGATTCAGGTATGATTCAAATTGCAGGTCTATTTAGTAGAGAATTCTGATTTTAAAAGCAGTGAAGTAGATTACATGATGTCATGCATGCTTAAGTAAGAGTAAAAATGTAGCCTTATGCTCATAAAAGTAGAAGTACCCCCAAAAAAGACTTCATTACAGTAAAAAAAAGTAGTTGTAATGCCTTATTTTAACCCCTAGGAACTAGTTTGCCTGTTTTCCACCATATTTTCCACACTTGAGTTGGAATGTCATGATGGCAGAAGTGATGGCGTCATTAATCTGGAGGGTTGTCATCGTCGACCCACATGCTGTTCAATGAAACCGCACCGACAGAAATAGTTTGGAGTCAGTCAACTTTGATATTGTCTACATGAGCGTGTCATAGTCTGGTTGAAACATGTGATTCTCACCGCTAAAGAAGTGATCCCCCGTCGCCGAGAGAGCTCACGTAACCACGGAAACCACGTGTAAAAGCCACACCAAAGGGGCAAGTAAAAATGGACGGGGTTCGAACGCTCCAGTTGACTACCATTGATTTCTCCTTGAGAGTGAGAGAGAGACAGTGAGAGTGACGTGAGGAGAGGTTTCTAGTTTCACTTCATCTTCACTGACCAAACTCAAGACTTTCACATGAAAACACACACACACACACACACACACACACACACACACACACACACACACACACACACACACACACACACACACACACACACAGGTGTGCACTAGTACACAGGCAAGAGTTGATCTTCACACCGCCGCTTGAAATGTCTAAGGGCTCTAGCTGCTGTTGCTTTAACCATTACTCAAGTTATTTGACTCATCACTCGCTACACTATGAAGCTCGTTGTGTCAAGTGTGCCAGAATGAGAATATCCTCCTCGATTTCCTGTGTCTTACATCGGAATTAAGGAGTGATTTTCTCAAGGCCGGTATGGACGAGAGGAATGAGTACAGCAAATGATAACTCTTCAGGCACATGTGTATTGTTTTAAGACCAACTTGGGGAAAAAAAAGTGAATATGTCCTTTAATTGAAATCAAGTATCATCTGCGAATGAGACATTTTACCTGTCACACATACCCAAAAGAGCTGTAACTAGAAGGGGATTCATCATGTATTTATTGATGTAAGAATTAAAGAATGAATCCGGTAATGCACAAAAACAAATCCCAGTGCTTCTGATGAGTAACGCCCCCCCCCCCCCCCGTGATTATGACAAATGGAATTGGTAATTTTCTGTTCTTCCCTTCTTCCAGTAGATGCACAATATGTTCTTGTTGTAATTTTACTCATCTAAATCATAGAAAAACAAATTGTATTACCTTGTAATATTGTATTACTGGTAGTTGTATCTGGGGCACAACTGAATTTACCTAAATACATTTTGTGAAGTTTTTTGGGGGGGTAAATCATTTATTAAATTCCGTCCATCTGGGAGTGTTTGCTATCTACAGTAGGTTAGCCAAACATTACCCAGTATATTAAGGAAATTGACTTAAAATCTTGACTACAAACACGGCTCTGTGATGTTACTGTGTCTTTTCAAAGCATGCCACTGACACAGAACACAGACTAGCATCATGGCTGAAACATTAACCCAATATTGGTCTGTTTATGCCCTTGTGCTAAAACCAGAAAGCCTCAAATAACCCCGCTTCTTGTTTGTGCATTTGCTTATGCAATACTAATTATACACATCTGACCAGCAACACGTGATTATGAGAAGAATTGGCATCAAATTTGTCCAATAAAGCCTTTCATTAACACAGACAGACGAGCTTTTCTTTCCCGTTTATTAGGTTTGTATTTTTCAGTCTGTGTAATAAGGGATGGTACTGTCACAGGAACCCATCTGATTTGGGGCTCAGCCGTACACAATGTAACACACACACACACACACCAGACATCACACACAGACATGGACACACACGCCGGAGGACACACTTGTAGGCTCTCTTCATTTTTGTTCTCCCCCCTGTGTAGTTTTAAGTGTGTTGGAAATCTTGTGTTGGGCCATCAAAGCAGTGCCCTGACCGTTAATGGCTTTACGGCTTGTTAGTTAGTTTTAGCCAGCTCAGGAGGAGGGTGTGTGTGTGTGTGTGTGTGTGTGTATGTATGCATGTTAAGGAGAGGTGTTGTTTGAATAAGAATAAGGAGGACAGTGTTACGGTGTGTTTCAGAGGGAATTTACGCACACAAAAATGCTGAAAAAACATGCTCTACTCGCTTTTATAGACGCAGGAGACACTTGCGCGTACACACATCCAAGAGGTGAACGACTATGCATATAGTGCAGGTCGACTCCTATACATAAACACACACAAATAGTGAAGCAGCATGTCGATAGTCATCTCTCTTTCTGCCTCTCTCTCTCTCTGGGAGTCCGGAGAGGCCTGGCCTAATTGAGCTGGCCTCAGGAAGCCCATCATTAGCCCTGCTGCTCCGGTCACACATGGTCACCAGATGTGAGTCCAGCCACAATGGAACGTAGAGTGCCACTCTTTCTTTCTGTCTTCCTCTTCCCCTCTCTCTCTCTCTCTCTCTCTCTCTCTCTGTCCAGCCTAATAAACTGTCTTTTGTTTCCATGCGGCCATTGTCCGTTAAGCCTACCGCTGACTGCCATAAGAGAAGTCATCGGGGCCTGAATGGGATGCTTTGTACCGACAATAGACAGAAATAGGAGAGGGAGACAGCAGATTGAGAGGGACAGAGAAGAGATAGAGAGAGAGAGAGAGAGAGAGAGAGAGAGAGAGAGAGAGAGAGAGAGAGAGAGAGAGAGAGAGAGAAAGAAAGAAGAAAACAAGGATGGAGAGGGCGAAGAGGGAGGGTGCCTAGTGAGGATTTCAAGCACCTCTGGAATTTTTATGGCTTGTTTTTGCAGGTTCAGAAGTCAGTGTCATGGGGCCATGAAATATACATCACACCTTTCTCACCTCCCTCTACCTGGCTGTCCAATGCAAGATGTGTGTGTGTGTGTGTGTGTGTGTGTGTGTGTGTGTGTATTCATGCATGTGTCCAGTATGACTGTGCTCTTTTGCTACTCTTGAGTGACCGCACAAGGATAAAAGAATCAAATCACTTGTTGGTTATTTTGTTCAATTTATTCCCATTTATTCTATCAGTTTGATCTCTAATGATTAGACTGATTTACAGTGAGGTTTAGGCTGAGGGAAAGAATTTGAATTAGAGTTTAGGACTTGTTATGTTTCAGGGTTTTTATACGAGCTTTGTATCTAAAGATAGTGAGGCAGAAGTCTGTTGTCAGATTCAGAGTCCTGGTTTAAAACCAACAGGCTGTCTACGCAGAATGTGTTTCATCCATGTTTTTCAGTCATTTGTCTCCTGCGCGTCTGATAGAACAGACACACTTATATTTTTAATCACTACAGCCGTCCTCACAGCCCGTTGAACAGATTATGTGTCACGCTGTCCTTTCCTGTCTCCATTTAGTGTGTGTTACTACGGTGAATGTGTGTGCTGGGCTCCGAACCCCAGAAAGCAGGTGACCACACAGCATCCTGTGTAGACAGGTGTTAAGATTACCACACTTGGCAGTCAGGAAGGCTTGAAATTAAGTCGTTTGCCTTTGAATATAGTCATTTTGTACAAAGCGTTTATATCAGTTCCATAAGGTCATTTCTTTTCTTTTTTTTTTTTTTGCATGCTTTTTGACCTCTGCACACCTGGCTAATCGCTGTGTGAAGTGGGCATGCTTATCAGATTGTTCAGATTATTTAGAAAAGTTACCGACACAGCTCGCCCAATTACATCGGTTAAAGGTGTGGGGGAAATTGTTTGCTTTATTTGAAGCATATATTCACCCCTTAAGGCTCTATAACAACCTGCAGGGAGAAATAAGGCTGGCTGATTGTGTATTATCTTTCAAATCTCTCTCTCTCTCTCTCCCTTTTTCTTTTGAGGAGAGGGGCATTTTTGGGCATCATTGTATAATTGATAATACAGACACAGACAGGAAATGAAGGGAGAGTGAGAGATGGGTAGGGCATGATATGAAGATCTCTGGCTGGAATAGAATGGTGAACAGTGCAGTTATATGTTATGGAGCCAGATTGTTAGACCTGTAGGTCAGCCAACCTATTCTTAACACATGCCTCTACAAGAGTTTAACCAGATTTTCGTTTAAATTTTATTACGTGGACTCTTTCTTACTATTATATTAGACGTGACTCAATCTCCTAAACCATAAAATGTGTCTATTTGTGCACAAGTATGTTTAAAAGTTGACTTATTTGTCCTCGGGATGAATGCCGAAGCAGTATTTTCATCACTTTTCCTCTGTGTTTTCTAACTGTAGAAATATCTTTATCTTTCAGTCACTTAGGGGAGGTATGTGTGTATGTGTGTGTGTGTGTGTGTGTGTGAGCTTGTGTGGGTTAAACTGTGGACGCATGGCAACGCACGATACATTTCGACGGCTGCCCTCATTTGAGACAAATGTAATTATCACGCCCGGCTGAGTTTTTTCTTATTATTGAAAAGTTAAGTCGCTAATCTGTGAAGTTGTTCCTCAGCTGAATTAATTCAATTATCTGGCAGCATGAGTAGATATCAAGGTTTGACGTTTGTGCCTGTGTGCTGTGTGTTCTGTATGTGTGTGTGTGTGCGCCCTTGTGTAATATGCATATGTGTGTGCATGCGTTTATATATTAGTGTGGATTAACGTTTGCACATTTCTGACATTCTGTACTGTACGTGCACGCGCCCGTATTTGAATGTATTTATGTGTATTGCCTGTGTATGAATATGAGTAGAATAGAAGCCATGTTTTTCAACTCCCACCGGATCAAGGCCTTTTATAATCCACTGAGCCGACATAATTCCACCTCACTTACAATGGATTTGTCTCTGCTTTGTCTCCTCATTATTGTTCCCATTCACATGATAAGCTGCTTCATGATTCCATTAGCATTCTCTCTTAGCCACCATGCTATAGGCACCAATATCTCAACTTCAGTGCTGTGGAATGCCAACTTTTCACTCACTTTATCTCGTCCAGCCTGGCTGAAGGAGTTGTGGAAAATCCCATTGTTGTACTTATGAAGACAGAATAGGCTGCTCTCTTTCATACTGTTGTCATACTTAATAACTAGAACAAATGATAAGACATCTGGTCATGTGTATTTGCTCTGAAACAAGGAATAATGAATGAGTTACAATTACATCATTCATTCCCATGAGTTAGATATTGAGAATATCTATAAAGCTGCACAAATCATTATCTTTAGATCAGCTCTATAGTAGTGTTTTAGTGTCTTTCAGCTCATTGTTTTGGTTTTACGCACCTTAACTTTACCGTTTTGGATTGTTCTTGCCACTCTTCAGCTTGTTTCCAGCTGAATCAGTCACCTTTTTTCAGCAAAATGCACTGATAGAAATCCACGCAGCTCTACCAGCCCAGCACCTGGCCACAAGGGTACACGTGATTGTCATCCGCCCGTGTCCTTGAGAGGTTGTGCATAATCGGACCTCCATGTACATGAATGCCTTGCAAACGTGAACATAATCGCACATGCCTTCACCCAGTTAGGTATCGGCAGAATTGAAGGTGTTCAATCACCTTTTGGAAGAAATGTGATACTTTTTAAGCTGATAAACTGATATTTACACTAAGCTTCTGCACTGTTTGTCACTCTGAACAAAGGTTTATAGCTGGAGTAAATATTTCTCTCTCTGTTTCTTTTAGTCTTTGCCTTGTTTTCTCTTTGCTCTCTTTCTTTCTCTCTCTGTCAGACATGCTAATGTTATTGATCCTTCTTGGAAACAGGACAGAACCATCTACAGATAAGAAGACAATGCTTGCAGCGATCCATAGATTTCTTCCTGGTGCTCTGAGAGGTGTGTTGCAGGCTGTATCGGAGTTCACGGGGTTCTCACAATCTGTTGTCTCACGGATCGTATTGACAGTCTCCTCTGGGCTCAAGTCTAACAGTCTCTTTTTATCAAAGAGGATGGCAAGTTGCACTGTATGAGCTCGATGTATGTGTGAGTGTGTGATTGAGATTGTGTGTTTGTACATACAGATGGTAGCATGGTGTGCATTGATTATATGTTTGCTTATATGTATATTTTTGGATTTTCTAGCTTAAAGTAGCGTCAACACAATTAACTTCAATGAGCTGCGGTAAATAGCATCTGAAGAGAAGGAAGACACTTCGATATAACTACACACTACACAACCTTGCCGACTGCATTTTAAACATGTACTCATTGAAGTTGTTTCTACTGTCTTAATGTGTTAGCAAGTTAATTTTGCTGTTGGTACTTTTCTAATTCCTAAACAATGAAATACAGATAATAAAAAAAAAGGTTTTAAAAAACGTGGCTTGCATTTTGTTATTACTTGAACATTGTTGCCTAGCAACAAGTAACCTACAACACGTAAAAGTCAAACATCTTATCATGGATGTGTGCCGCAAATATGACTTAACCAATTTTATTTGAAGGAAGTAATAGCATCATTACAATAAAATAAATAAATAAATTTAAAAAATTTTTTGAATCTTGATTTTGGGGATCTGCTAGACTTTCGCTCCTGATTCATGAAGGTGATGTCATTTTTTCCTCTAGCACACCGACTAGAGGCTGTTGTGTTATACGGCGACTATTATATGTAGCTATTATAGTAAAAGAAAACATATATATATATTAACTGTCCTTTTATTCCAAAGGATCGTACAACAAAGCAAGAGAAGTACATATAATCAATCGCTGGAGGATAAGAGTGGATGAACCTGGTTAAGAGTAACCGCCCGTACACGATGAAGTAGAGCGAACACGCCTGTTAGGAGGCAGGGATCATTTCATTGGACATCACTAATGCCAGCATTCTATTGGTTGGGGGATATTGACAGGATTGTTGCACAGAAAGTCAGAGCGTGAGAAGATGTGCTGAAGCTGGAGCAGGAAGTCTGTGCAAGCAACAACGTATCCAAGTACAAGCGTACAGTTCGAACAGAACCAGAGCAAATCCAAGTTTGAGGGAACGAATGACAAAATCTGAACGTGAAATCAATAAATCATACTCTCAAATTGAAAGAGATAAGGGGAAAAAAAGCCCCCTGCATTTGTGTGTGTGTGTCTGTTTGTGATAAAGGTTGTCTAATTTATTTATCTATTGTCAGGATCCGAGACAATGCAACTCCAGTGTCAAGGTTGGCAGAGACGGTTCCCATGACAACGCTGGCAAACAAACTCTCAGATCTGGGATCTCTTTCTCCTCTCTAAGAGGAAGGGAGGCTTTTGGAGACTGAAGAGCAGAGTGGCGTCTTTTTTTTGTTGTTGTTGTTTGCCAGTAGAGTGGTGGATATTGATCAAGAATCGAACCCATGTCGCTGTGTACAGAGGCCTAATGCACTTTCGACCCGAGGTAGAAAGAGATGGAAAGCGAGGGAGGGAGAAAAAAAAAAGGATGACCGGTTCCACTGTATCATGGTGGGGGGGAAAAAAGCAAGTGTGATTGAGATGAAGGGAGAAAGAGACAGGATTGGAGGAATAAAGAGAGAACATGTTTTTTAGAAGCATGTCAGCTAGGTCTTCACACTCTGCTGCTAATGTGTATATATATATATATATATATATATATATATATATATATATATATATATATATATATATATATATATGTACTACCTGTGTGATCTATGGTTGTTTTGTGTTAATATTTGTGTGTGTAAAAAGAAGTGGGTAAAAATACTAAACTGGATGGACGTGATATGATAAGCTAGCATTTACCATAAATATTCTAATACATGCTCAGAGGTATTAGCAATGGTTCCTGAGGGGCCAGGAAGCCTCTATGGAGTCAATAGGCCTGAGGGGTTCACAAGATGATTCATTAGACTCGGACAGAAGAAAAACATGGTTTTACTACAAATTAATGACAGCTGAAATGACTGATAGTCGACTGATAAATTAGATGGTTGACAGAGAAATTACCGGCAAAAATCAATTAATCATTTCAATTAATTTGTCATGAAAATATTTGCTGGTTTCAAAGTCTTCTTTGCTTTTTAGAAACTTGAGGCATTTCAAATTGTTTTCTTACATTTAATCTATTGACCACATGATTCATTGATTATTTGCCAAATGAATCTATAATGAAAATAATCCGAGCAGTAGCCCTAATATTTATACTTTTCTTAAAATTTTGCCCTTTTCTTCTGATATATTAGATCGTTTTACCTCTTTCAGCCTCCAACATTTATTCAAATGAAACAATTTGAAAAGCTTAAAGTAAAAATCATTAATCAGTGCGCCCATACACTTTATCAACCTGTGGTAAAGAGTGCAGGTACACACTGCTTTGAATTAAGACTCTCTATCTCCCGCAGATGTTGAGTTAAAAAAAGGCAAATGTAGTAGAAACAAACCTAACCTAACCAGGAGGATTCCACCTCTACATCAAACCCACACACACGTGATGAATGAGCAAGCCTCTGACACACAATGTATTGTAGCTTGCTGAGCCATCAGAACGACCCCAGTCTCCGATGCTGATGATGCTGTTGCCGACGCGTTACTACGGTAGCTGCTTTAGCACACAGATTAACTTTGACCCGTATTTCACCCTGTGTCACAGAGGAAGCTGCTAAGATCGCTTGACGGCACCCTGCACTGTGTGTGTTGGCATGTGTCTGTACAGTACACGTGTGTGTGTGTGTGTGTGTGAGGGGGTAATCTTCTGACCCCGGGCTTTTACAGTAGTGATGAGAGGTAACTGCACTAATTCACTGTCCTGCTGTGAACGTCTGCTGTAATTAAGGCCAACTTGTCAGACGGGTCATGCCTCTTGTCTTGCCTTTGCACTCCCTCTTTCTCTCACTCAAACACACCAGATCAGCTTTGAGCGCTTGTTTATTTAGTAGGTGCGAGCGCATATGTGTGTGTGTGTGTGTATGTGTGTGTCTTCAGTTTGATGAATCTTTAATTTTCCCAACTGGGATTTGCAGCTCTCCCTTTGGACTCACTCACATGCATACAGATGTAGCACATACTCCAAAAGCTTGTATACTTCAAAGTAACAGCCTACTGTGTCCTCCTTCTAAAAAACCTAGAAAATGTCTCTTAGATGACATGTGAGCTGTTAAAAATCCACAGTTTGCCATCTTAAGAGTTACACAACCTTGCTCTTAAGTGTCTCTCCTGAACTCTTTCACCTCTGAAGGCAGCTAACACAGATAAATGGATTGTCTGCATCAAACCTGCGATAACAGCAACTGATCAAATTCAGGAACAGAAATGACTTTATATATAGGCTATTTCTGGGCTGTTTATATTCATGTATTCATTTTTTTTTTACCTCTCCGTGAGGTAAATCTATTTCAGTTTGACTCTACTGTAAGTGTTGAGACCTACAGTGTGAGGGAATCTCCTCGGCAGCGTATATCTCCATCAGACCACGACATGGAGAAATCTGCTCGCTAATTACAGCCATATAAATCAGCCAGTCGTAATTATGCTAATTACACTGCTAACTTCCTCTCAGAAGCCTACACAAACAAAGGCGACGGTATCGGATGATGCGGCGCGTTAACGAGCTTGTCAACTTATCTGACACGCGCTAATTACTCCGCGGGACTCCTCTCTGTGTGTTTGGGAGGAGGAAGAAGTGTCGAGAGTCGCCTGGTTGTAAAGGTTGCATCATCTCCGCCTGTGACCCTTTCAAAACTCCGGATTAATACCTATGTCGTTTAATGGGATTACACTTCAGTTTATAAATCACTAAATGTTAAAAATGTAATGATTTCGTTGGTGAGAATGATGAAATGTATTGTGTTTTGATGCAAATAAAAGGGGGGGGACTACTTTTTTTCTTTAAGTCAAGTTTATTTTACTCATCATGAGGAATACTACACAAACTCTTGTACTGTATGATGTCATAGCTTGGGTTTGAAACTTCAAATGTTAAGCAGAAAACCTGCCTTAAAACCTGGCGTGGGGTTTGAAAGAAGTGGATGCTATTTTGTTGCATTATGGGAAATGTAGGATATAGTTTTTTGGAAGTTTGACACATAATAAGTATTAAAAGTAATGACATCTCCGCCTCTGCTGCTTCAATTTTGACTTTTATCTCCCTGTCAAGTCCCCTGACTTTAAGAGGGCAATGCTAAATCACTGGACAAGCACTTTAATGCTCATATAAATCATCAATGCAATAAACAAGCACTGATTTTGTGATGAAAGTCCTGACATCCTGGGAAAAAAACATTCATGTTGAAATACTAGATAGATAACTGCCTCACATATAAGGCTTATCTTGCAGCCCAATGCACAATGAACTTGCAGTAAATACAGTGCAGATGAGTTGTGAATCCAACTAAAAGTTTCAGATGCTTCTAAATCATCACATTACACAGTATCCTGGCAGATTGTTGGGTTAAAACACTTAAAAGATCATTGTAACAACTGCCAGGTTGAATGTGGCTGTTTTTTTTACTCACATATTTACAGTAGCTCATTTTACGTGGGTGTATGTGTGTGCGTGTTTGTTTATGCGGGTGTTAATGTGGGAGGGCAAAGGTAATGAGAGCGCTATGCCGCAGTTAATGACACCGCAGTGATTAAAACTGCCAGAGACCAGCATTAATGACTCTAATTCAATCAAGACTCCAGCCACTACACACATAATACACACCTCCACATCAGAGATTTCTTTAACACTCTATATTTACTACAATGTGTGTGTGTGTGTGTGTGTGTGTGGCAGTCTCAGGTGTTCAGCCCCAAACAATGAGCTACCAGCCATTATTCCTCACACGCAGACGCCCAAAAAATGAACGCGCGCATTCACACAAAAAGCTCTGTCTGTCTTCACCCCTCTCCTCAATGTTAACCTTTGCTTTGCTGTCCCGTCTGTGTGTGTGTATGCCCGTGTGTCCATATGTCTGTTTGTCTCTCTGTCAAGTCTGTCAGACGACGGACTGCCGAACTGTCTGACAATATGTCGGCCTGGCCGCGTGTCCGCTGACTGCTTTGGCACCACTAGGAGGTGAGGATGATGAAGACTTGCGGAGGCTGAGGGGAGGTAAGAGCGAGGGGGAGCTCGAGTCAGTTAACGTGTTAATACGTTCTCGTTAAAGTACGGAGTAGGTGGGGAGAATCTGTAGCGTGGTTAAAGTTAGCAGCATCGGTAGTGTGAATGAAAAGTGAAGGTGCCTCATTGGCTCATTTGAGTGTGATAAATGGTTGAGAATCACCTGATATATTCAGCTGGTGAGCCATCAGGTGTCCATATGCAGCACTTGAGAGAATGTAAGCTTTTACTACTTATACGTAGCAGAGAAACCATAATATTGGGTAAACCCTAACCCTAACCCTATTATGATGCTTGTGATCAATTAGAGAGACAGATCAGGTAGACATTAAAGCATATTTCTCATATAGAGGCAGACAGCTACAGCAGAGAGAACGAAGCTTACTAATGGTTCAGTAAGGAGACCACTGATGTCTCTCTCAATCCACAGAACGTGTAACGAAGGTATAAAAAAAAAAGCTGCTAAAAACGTTGCTCTGTGCATGACTACCACCTGCTGTCTACCTCCGTCCTCCCTCCCCTCCCCTCCCTCTCTCTTCTCTTTCTTTTCCCACCCTTTCCTCTTACCGTCTTGTTGTTTGTGTTTAATTTCAAATAGTCATGTTTTCTTGTACTCTGACAACTATTTAATTTGATCTAACGAGACCAGATGAAAACAGCTGTCTGGCAGCAACAATTCATCACTGGTATCCAGACAACTCCCTCTTATTTTCTTCAGATTTTCAAGGCTTCGTGTCAGGTTATTTGACGACGGGGCCCTTTGCAAAATAATGTCGTAATTATTTTATCCCTTGTTACATGTCACATGATTCTCTCTTCTCCTCTCCTCACTCTCAATCTGTCTCTGTTCAGTATGCAGTGCTGAGAGGGCATCATTACGGAGCCCGTATTTGAGTCATTTTGATTTAAGCAGGCAGACAATGGCCTGTTGATTGAAGCAACCAGAAGGCAGACAATAGGGTTCTATGCCACATAATGTGCCACCATTTTTTCTGAGCTCCCCGCTTTCAGAAAAGGGCCCAGGCTCTCCATTGTGCCTCTCCCGGAGGGAAAAAAATGGTGCTTGGGGAGGAGGAATATTTTCCCGTGGTATGTCATTATTTTGCAAATTTCTATTATCTCATCATGTTGTCTTCATTGTAATTGCAGCTAATTAGGAGGCTAGTTAGGAGCCCGGGCTTTGAGGCTGGCTCGGCTGCTGAAAGGAGCCCACCGATTATGGCCCCGACAAGAGAGGAAGCAGGAGAAAAGGGGAGATTAATGCTGTTACCCAGGAGACACTGGCTTCCATCTGCGGGGAACAATGCAGTTTTGTTTTCTCCGGGATCCTGCTCAGATCAACAGAATAGGCTAGCTCTGCTCTGCTCTGCTTGGCGACAATGCCCAATTCTGTCTTACCGGGGCTCGGGCAAACCCCCCCCACATCACCACCTCCACCACTACCTCCCCCTTACCCCGCCACTGCTGCTCCAGTCACTCTACCTCTCCTCCCTCCCTCCTCCTCCTCTTGTCACTCTCGCCACCTTTTTCCTCCGTTCAGCGGGCCCTGACTAAAAAGCTTAGCGCCCTCATAGCCAGCCAGCGCCAGTGACTGAGAGCTCTCACACACCCCCCAGTATCAGATGAAAGCGGCACGATGTGTGGATAGAGTTCCCAGGTTGCGGGAGGTCGCGCCCTTGTCACACACAGAGCCGCGAGGTTTTACTCCCCAGTTCCCGCCGAGCTCCAAAGCACTTAATGAAATAATATACTCTGTCGCTTTTTGCTCTTTCTTCTTCCCCCCCTCGTTCTCTCAAGCACCACTCCGACCCTCCCCAAATTCCCTCCACACCGCCACCGCCAGTTCCCTCACCGGGGCTGAGGCAGGCCCCTTGTCTCAGAGCAGGGGCCCCGGGGCCCCTAGACACCTTCTTTGCAAAGAGAAGGATGGAATACAATGAGAAAAGGGAGCCTAGTTTGGTACAGTACAAACACACAGAGCACAAGCAGGCTAGGAGAAATGAAAGGCCTTTGTCTGCTTTTGTCAGGGGGGGGGGGGGGGGGGAAGGACACTGAGAAAGAGAGAGAGTGAACGCTTATGGATGGAGAGACACAAAGAGAAAACAGACAGAGAGAGGAAGGAGATAGCAGGCTGGATCACATGACTCAGAGCATTGTGATCCTAAGTGAGAAAGGTTTGGAGCGGAGCATCTCTCCATCTGGTCGAAGCAGAGAGGAAAAAAAAAAAAAAAAAAAGGAGAAGGGAGAGACAGATAGAAAAAACAGACAGGGAGACAGAGAGAGAGAGAGAGGGAGCAACAACACAGCGAGGGAGCAAACAGAGAGAGAGAATGAGAGAAAGTATTGAGTAAGTGCCAGCGACATCTGCTCCCGTGGGCACAACAATAAAACTCCCTCTAGATCAGCCTCACACTATATATGCTCGCACAATGCATCGTTTTCAAAAGGCACAAATAAATATGTGCGTACGAGCTCGTGTGAATGAAGAACGCTCTTATGCTCTTGAAGGCTACACTCTGTTAAACACTCACCTACACACAATCCAAATTAGCTCCATGCATTGAAACCAGATCTCTGTGTTCATTCTCATCCTGAATTATTATTTTTTTGGTTCGTTTGACTCCTGCGCTCCGACACTGGAGGTAATTCTTTGAAGTCAGGGGAGGGGAGGGGGGGGATAAAAATGATGCTTAGTAGCGATTTCAGCAAAACTTCTGAATTTTTTCCCCCTCTTTGCTGCATTGACAAATAAGTTGTGGTGCTTCATGGTTCTTCAAAGGAGAACAGGATTCTAGTGCAGTATGTGACTCACACATATCATCTTTATTGTTAACCCGTTTCTACTTAGGATTCCAGATGCTTATTTAATACCTCCATGTGCTCTTATTTTATTAATGTAGTTCTGGTTATGCACATATTCTGTTTTCACGCAATCTGCACTATTTTTAATAGGCCCCTGAGTCCAAACAGAGGAAAGTGTTGCGTGGTATTGTAAGAAAGAGCCTACTTAAGCATCCTGTTTGGAAGTAATTACCGCTCAAGTTGTCTTGTTGATTTGACCCCTGTTAAATCCATACGATAATAAAGAATAAATAGCAGTTGTTTTATAGTGAAGAATAAGAAAACCGTATGGCTCTGATATGGTGCCACTCAGTACCATATGTGGATGAATCCATAAACATATAAGATCTGAACTGCTCTACACAGCAGCTACACACCCTGTGATTATGAGCCAAAGAAATACTATTGGTACAATTAAGCATTTTCTCCTTTAGATAGCATACAATGAAAGAAATCATGAAGAAATCCAAGCCATTTATTCTTTTAGATATAGAAATTCTTTGTATATATATTTTTCTGTTCAGCGTTTTTGGCTGAGGACCTGTTTTTGATTGGTTGAGAGATGAATGAAGAGAAAAGGACTTTTATTCCAATTGGGCGTTTGAAAAGTTGGAGCTGAATAGTTAGAAAGTTATATGTACCTGCTTTTGGGGGAAAAAATCAACAAAACTTTAATCAAACAGCTTGAAATCCTAACAGATTCTGAAAGGGCACCGACAAGGTAATCTGTGTTGTTTAGGGACCGTGGTGCGCCCCCCGCGCCATTTATCTTTGAGGGGAAAAATTTCTCCCTGTTGCGTTTAATGTGTAGTCAAAGTGGAGAGGGCGAAACGCTACTCTCTAATTTAGCATGTCATCTCTCTCCAAATCACTTCAAAGATGAGGCCCTTGCCAAAGATTTCCTCCCTTTTTTCTTTACCCCCCCCCCCCCCCCCCCCCCCCCCCCCCCCGCCCCTTTCTTTTCTGCCTTTTCTTGTTCCCCAAGTTGCCGTTGTCACCATCGTTTGGCGCCAGGAAATCTCGGGCATCTAAACAGCAGCACACAATGTCGTAAAAAGGCTCTAGAGTTTTACTTTCAGATGTCACTCCAATAGCACACATCTGCTACGTGCCGTGCATCTGCTAGGCTCTCCCGTCTCAGAGAGCTGGGAGTGCTGATTGAACTGAAGACAGAAAACATCCTCATTACCGCGGGCAATGAGCGAGCTGGGCTCCCCAACAGCCCTTTTAATGCATTCACTCACTTAACTGCAGCCCTGGCGTTGCTGTGGATACACACATGTACAAGCGAGCCTGTCCTCACGAGAAAAAACGGGTCGTAATGTTAGTCGACAAAAATGATCATCAATTACATTTGAGTGACAGATGCCATCTAGTGACCCAGAGAGGCGATGCAGCTCGGATGACGTCTATATAAGGTAACAAATCTGCATATTCGGAGATGGCTGGTTGGATCTTAACTTACAGAAAGTGGACATAGTAGACTTTGCTGCAGGAGACTGCTGTTTCGCTTCCTATTTCCAACCGCAAAAATTACGTTTCTAGTTTTTTTTATAAAACCGTAACTACAATTGTGATTTAATGTTGTGCCTCGAGATAATGTTTGTTTTGATTTGGTGCTATATAAATAAAAAGTGATTGATTTATTGATTTATTGATTGATCGGTAATGTCGATAAAGGTTTACCTTTAATGAAGTTGTAATTTTAAACCACAGCAAATTTTAAGTGATCATTTTGACGCAAACCATGATCTTTCCCTAACCGTAACCAAGTGGTTGTTATGCCTAAACCTTACCAAACCTTATCCAACGTACTTTCACATCATAAAACATCATTAGTTTTTATTGTATTGTATTTGTATTGTATTTAAAAAGCACAGACAATTGATGTTGTCCTGCTGATTGCTGCCACTGGAGGTGGCATATTGGAAAACGCTCCTGAGGTGCATGGTCGAAATGTCCAATTTGCTTGTTTAATTTGGAGAACTTGTTGGTACATGCACATGCAGATACATGCACGTGCACACACATGTAGACATACAAGCACACACACGTGACCACACATAGACACTTGCTGCTTCAGTGCCAATCGTCCCTCTGTCATGGACAATAGTGTTACACAGCCATTGTATCAGTGCTTAGTGAGAGGTATCAGCCTGTTTGCTGGATATTCTTATAGCAACGGTATTCTTTCTGTGCAGCAAAGATCATACCCAATAAAACAATTTTTACATGCATGTCATAATGGACACATTCCTTTTGAACAACGGTGGGGTTACTTACTCCTCCTTTTCACTCCTGAACAGATTTGTATTATGTTTCATTGAGAAACCTAGATGATCACCAAGATGTACTCTCATTCTGCTTTTTTCTTTCACATAACATGTAATCCATCAATCTGACTCAATTTCCTCTTTATGATTAAAGTGATGTTTTAAGGCAAGTGCTCACCACCTGCTCCACTGGACTGAGAGATCAGCTCCTTTTAATCTTGATTAGTATGTACTGGGTAGAAGTGAGGGATTATTGAAGAGATTTGGCAAGAAAAGTCAACTTTGCCAGACCCAAAACATCACAGAGGGCTACAGAACAGTTCTTGAAGGGGAAATTTGTATTCTGACTGAAACTGCTTTAGTTATATTGCCATTTAACCACTATTTGGCCATTTATGGATATCAAGACTCAAAAGATCATCAGTGATAGGGTTATCAATAACAGTATGAAGAAAAACAACAAGAGCAAGATCCAACTATTTGGTGGTGGGTCCAGTACTCTTTGCTCTTTCTATTCAGCAGATTCTTAAGTGGAGTCCCTGCTGTCAGAAAAAATGATGACTTTACAGGGTCTCATTTAGGGGATAGATACTCTTCTCTGTTGCAGCTCCACTTTATTAAGGTTGGTAAAGATCTTGCCCTTTGACACTTTAAAAATGTATGTGTCGACAGAACACCTGCGTGGATGCTTCACACTGCAGCTGCTTAACAGATGCCGACTGCACAGTTTGCAGTAGCTTTCAGGTAGTAAGAGGTTTGGATGCCTAATCTGTCTGTCAGAAAGGGCGACATATTTCCTATTGAAGAAATGTCAGCAGTGGCAGAGTGGCAAATCAGATATCAGTAAACCCTTGTCACTGCCGACTCACTCGTTCAGCTCCTCCTCTACATTAAGTAAATCATGTCACCACTTTTCATCATTAAGAAGCCTTGCTGGTCCATCATAGAGCGGCGCTCCGCAGTTGACCGGAGTGTTGCCTTCTCACCCTCACCTACTGACGTTGCGATGATAAGTGGTAACTGTGGCAACCGTCGCTAGTGTCAAACTTTAATGGCCGCATTTGCAGGCCCTGTTGTCAGTATCAAACAAAGCCTTTTCCACGTCCCCCTGCTAAAAGCCGCCCCTTTCTCTGACTCAGTGTCACTATTCAGCAGATACAACACCTCTTCACTTGTACCATGATTTGCTGATCACATGGAGAGATGCATGTGGTAGTTGGTGTCACGCCTTTTATTCATAAGAGCTGTAATAACTATGTTGTTGTTCAGATTCAGATGATTTATTCTATTAATTGTTCAGTTGTTTATGTAACTATGACCTCTTAACTGCTATGTGATCTTGATGTTGATGCTGAATCATTGTCTTTTCATTGAAGACAATCATTTTTATACAGAAATCTACACCACAGACAGGCAAATTTAGAAGGATTTATAAAAAAAATAATAAAAGAGGGAAGGCAGAAGTGAACAGGGAGGTGTGCCAATCCAACCAGCTGAGTTTGAGTGTGTATAAACTGTATTAGCTGGCTGGGGTCAGCAGGGGTGAAGCTGTTCACCATGGTTAATAGCTACAGAATGAACTGAGGACACAGTAATAGACTGATAACAGGGCTAGGGTTGGGTAGAAGAGGGAGGGAGGGAAGAAAAGGAAGCGTGAGTTGACAAAGAGAAGGCAAAAGCAGCATATGCAGGAAAACATAAAGTAATGGAGGTTGGGATTAGGGGAGAGCTTAAACAAAAGAGAGAAATAAGGAAAAGGCAAGGAGATCAGGGTAATGCATGAGGTTAAGGTTAAGTAGGGGACTGTGTATGTAGGGATAGAGGGAAGGGCTGGATAAGAAAGAGAGATGAGAGAACAGAGAAAAAGAAATAAATCAATAGATGATGACAGAGGTGAGGACACAGTAATAGAGGTAAAGGAGGGCAACTACTGATAAGGAAGGAGTGATAAGGAAATAGGGAAAGAGGAATTAGTGGAGGGAGTTTTGTTACAACAATTCTGTATTGAACGGGGTGTTGTGACAGAATCTCAAACATTTATACAGTGAGTCTTGTGTTTGTTAGTCATGAGAAATACGACTCAAATACTACTCAAAACAGTCATATGATGCTTTGTTACATTACAAACTGGAGGCATGTAGTTTGAAAGACGTGATCATGAGATGAGAGTGTTAACAAGTTGGGAGGATTAAATAGAAAATACTATTGATTTGTATTCATAGCGTGTTTGCAGCTCATGGTGTAAAGGTCACAACCTGTGCTGCTTCAGTTCTGACCATTTTTTATAAAAATCTGTCTCTCTGTGTGCAATACTAAATATCTGAGTACTATTTGAATGGATTATAGATTGATTATTCATATAATTAATTATGTCATTTAATTCATATTGCAGGAAGTCTTATGTCAGTCGGTGGTAGAGAAATACATTGTTACGCATGCTGTAGATGAATGTTTTTGGTAATGCTTTGCAGAGTTTAACAGTGAGAACGCACACAACAGGGTGCAGACCAGTATGAGCTTCTGTATGAGTCCATCTTGCCCTCTTGCCATATGGGGAAATAACACAAAACGTTTGGTGAGGTGGATAGAGTGTGATGTATTGCAGAAGAGTTGTGCAACGTATATTATTTGCATAACTTTGCAGATTGGCATGAATAATGCCCCCTTTTACAGTTGAAATCATGTGCCTTTCTCAAGCTGCATGAATGAAAGCTGGAGCTAAATTGTAAAAATCTATAATATAATAAGCCATCCCACACATGATATCATACAATATCACAATAACATTTTTGTCTGCCACTGCTGCACCAGTGTTGGTTAAGCAGCCAATTTCCCCCACAAAAGCACTTAAGAATATGTTTTTGTTGGTGTTTAGCAGAGACGCACTGAGACACTATAATTTAAAATGTCTCCATTTATTTTGGAAGGTCCAGACCAGACCATTAGTTTTCAATGATAATGTCATCCGGAACTTTGTTGTCTTATTTGCACGAACCAAAGAAGTTTCTTGCATTTCAATGCTGATTACACACTGGGTGCCTGCACTCTCTTTTAAAAAGTAGGTGCATTTGAATGTTTGGATTTTTCTCCCTCATTACGGAGTGAGATTGATGTCAGAATAACTTATGCATACAAGACTAACAGTGCAACGAGCAAATTAGGCTTCACCTTATTGCCTTAAAGAGCAGCAGGATGCATTCCACATGAAGAAGAGAGACTTTTAATGATAAATTCAAATGTTTTTATGTAAATATTGTTCTATTTACATTACAAGTGAGGGGAGCGAGTCCCCCGGTAGACAATTCATAACGTAAGGTGAAGACAGATGAGAATCAGAACCTCTGGACGGGTTAAATGATTAGATTCCTGCTCAAACACACAACTGTGTGTGTATGTGTGTGTGTCCATGTCCGTGTCCTAATGACTGTGCTGTCTGCAGAGAGTGGAACACAGGAGGGAATTAGTCGTCATTGCATATCAAAGGCTTAGCCATTAGAGACACAGGGTAGGGTCTTCCTAATGAGAGGGGGTACCGGTGTGTGATGGTGTGCGTGTGTGGGAGTGTGTAGTGTTTGGTTAGGTCACATTATATGCATACTTTGACACACGCACCTTAAAAATGGCCTGTTTTTACATATTGTTTTTTGGCACATGTATAGAGAGAAGGTAGTGATCACCGATACACATACACATACACACACACACATCCTGGCATAATTCAAAGATACCCGCAGCATTTATATATATATACAAAGACATGCTCTCAAATGTAGACGAAGTCAAAGACACACACACTGTGTTGCCAGGCCCCTCTGGCAGGCCTCGCCGTGCCTCTCAGTGTGGCATGGCGTGGGCAGAGGTGCCAGCGAGATGCCAGGGCTTTGTGTGCCACACTAAGATCAACGCCAGCCATTGCACACACACAGCACATAACGCGCCCGGGGGTACAGGACTCACACGCCCACCTACACCTTCCATCCAATCATCCATCCATCCATCTCCTACAATCTTTTTCCCCTATGTGTTTACCTCGTTCTCTAGTCCTCTTTATTTCTCTGTGTGTGTGTGTGTGTGTGTGTGTGTGTGCACATGTAGACTGATTGGCGATGCCCTCTGTGCCATCTGCAGCAACCCCCACCCACCCACCTCCCACCCTTCCCACTCATCACAAGGGTGGGCTTAACCATCTGTGTGCCAGTGTGTTCACACAGTGAGAAAAGGGGGACTTTGGGGGGGTCGTGGCGGTGGCGGTAACGGGGGTTGCCATGACAGACGCACACATGAAAATACAAAACAGCATACTGTACGTAGAGAGAAAATCAAGAATTGACATGTGAGTGCACAACAACATAAGGTGGCCCTGCATGCAGACTACTGCAATGAAAGCTCAAGCGATGTCATATAATGTACAGCTTGCAAAATGTTCCTGCTGTAGTCAAACAAAATCTAGGAGCATATTGTGCACAGTATATGCTGGCGGATTGTTTTTCCTTTTTTTTAAAAAACAATTTAGACTTGAAGCTGCCAATAAGAGTAAGTAAGGGTCAAGGGTCAAAGCTACAGTGCCCTGATAGTATTCCTGTGGGCAAAGATGGACTGCGGATGGAAGTGCTAGGAATAGAAATTGAGGCAGAAGAGCTTACCATACTTAGGTTTACCCAGTACAGAAACACGTGAAGGATTACAGTTACTGCAATTAAAATGAAGGATCTGATTCATTAGATCTGTATCAGCTTGATAGTAGTGATCCACATAAATACAGTATTTTTGTCAATGCTAGTTACATGCATAACTCCGAGTTCTACGATTTATCATTGTGTGTGACATTGTTGAACTGTTGTTGCAGAGTAAAAAGTAACAAAATCAATGCACCACAACCAGAGATTTAATGCAACTTGACTGTTGACAGTTTGGTTTAAGAATGTGTGATATGCAAGTAGCAGCTCATTTAGTCTCGAGTTGCTAGCCTTGAGAAAAAATGAGGAGTGGGCTACAGAAGTCTAGTAACCTCACTTCTTTCTAAATACACACCCTCAGATTTTTTTTTTTTTTTTCATTTTCAAACTAGTAGTCTTCAGCCCGAACTGACCCTGACTCACACATGATCCCCACAGACTGGTCCACCAGCAAAGCTGTAAACTGGAGTTCTTTCCCCACTCACACTGGTCTTCCCACTCATCGTGAAACCCCCTGATCTGTCAGTCATCTCTCTGTCTATCACGACATAGGGAAGGTTTTTACTGAACAGCTCACTCTCTGTCTTCCTCCACATTGCCCATGTGACTGCGCCATTGACCCCCTCTTAGGGCTCCTCTACCTTCCAGCTGTTTTTTAACCTGTCCTGTCTGGAAAGAGAGGCCACAGAGATCCTTGCCTTTGATCGATTGAGCTTTTGAACTGATCCAGAAATCCACCATCTTTTCCACACTGGATTTAAGGAATGCCTCCTAAGTGGTCAGAATCCAGGAGTCACGCCATTTAACCTAACGCCCTTTCCGTCTTCCAGGCTCTAGTTAACGATGTGCTGCGAGGCCTCCTCAACTGGTCTGTCTTTGTTTATCTAGATGACATCCCGCTTTTCTCCCGCAACCCGGAACAGCATGTCACGCATGCCAAGTGCTTCAAAGGCTCCTTGAAAACAAACCCTTTGTCAAAACAGAAAAGTGAGAGTGGGGTGGTGAAGATAGAGAGTGGCCCAAGCCCATTTTGGTGAAGCAGCCCCAGCAGTTCCTTGGCTTTGCTAACTTCTACCACTTGTTCATCAGCGACTACAGCTGATTGACACGCCCATTACCCAACTTTATATCCCCTTCTCTTGACCACTCTGGCAAGTACAGCCTTCTCCGAGCAGAAGAAAACAATTTACATTGGCACCTGCCCTCATTCATTTTAACATGTCACGACAGTTTAATGTGGAGTTAATGCTTTCAACTCCAGGGTAGAGGCAGTTCTCTCCCATCGCTGAGCCACTATCCAGAAGTTTCATCCCTGGGACTTGTCCCCAGCCGAGCGTAATTAATGATGTTGGGAATCAGGAGCTACTGGCTGTTGAGGTCACCTTGGACAAATAGAGGCACTGGCTTTGGCCGAACACCTGTTTATTATCTGGACAGACCACAAGAACCTAGCCTACATTCAGACAACACAATGTCTCAACTCCTGTCAGGCTCACTGGGCATTTGTTCTTTGGTCGCTTCATCAGTTCCACCAGTTCCATCATCCTTTGTGGTAGCCGTGGTGACATGGGAGATCGAGTCCTTAGTCAAGGAGGCCCAACAGACCCAGTCAGTTCCAGGTAATGGTTTCACTAACCATCCCTTTGTGCCTGATTCTGTCCATAAGTGCATTCCTCCTGGTTTTCCTGCCATCCAGATGTCAGTTGCACCCTGTCTCTCCTGAAAAAGTGTTTCTGGTGGCCCACCATGATTACTGACACCCATGCGTTTGTAGCTGCCTGTACCATGCCTGCCCACAGACAGGCCTCTCACCAGCAACCACTGGCCTACTCCACCCTTCCATTCCAGTCCCTGGCCGCCCAAGGTCTCACATGGTCCTCAACTTCATTTCTTGACTTCGCAAAGGAAACGAAATCCTACTCACCACAGTGGATAGGTTTTCTAAAGCTGTACACTTTGTGGCTCTCCCTGAGCTCCCTCCCTTGGAAACAGCTAACCTCAAGGAATTGCAAAAGACATAGTGGCCCCGACTGTAGACACCAGTGCATATCTCAAGTCTGGGAAGCCTGTTGGCTTCCTTAAACCAGCTCATCTTCTCCCTTAGTTGACACACCTGCCATCAATCAGTTCATCTCCTGTCCAATTTATCAAACCCGACTCTTCACTATATTGTTGTTGCAACCTCAGTGGTAGTAAACATTTCCAGGCTGATTAAGATAGTGAATTCCTTGTGTCAAGCTATCGATTGTATTCTAACCCTTTTCTCGTGTCCAAGGATCATTTCATTCCTGCCTGCCAACCTGCCTACCTGCCAGCCACCTCCTAGCTTCCAAACTAACCCCTGCCAGCAATGTTTCACCTCATTCCATGCTAACAGCCACACACCTCCATTTCCCCTCTCCCTCCTGCTGCCGTCGGATCCCCTTCCCCATCATCAACTCCAAGAACAGTAACTCCACTACAATAAACCTTTTCTTAACCAAAACCACTCTGTCCTTGTCCTGCATTCGAGTCCCTCATGAGTTCATAACGCAGACTAATTATTTAAATCCATTAAACCACAGTCAGAGTCTATAAAACAAGTGATGTACTGTATACAGCAGAACATTTTAAATAGCAGTTAGTTAATATGCCACATGCCTGCGATGATGTTTCAAGGTCTGAAGTCAGTCAGGAAAACCCAAACACACACAATATAAAGGCCCCAGCTACATATTGAACCAATACTGAAATCTCATGTAAATATCTTCTATAAAAAGGTGGTGAGTTGTGCTCTGGTATTAGTAGTAGTGGCTGGGTTGTAAAATGTTGAGGAAGCTCAGCACAATTGCAGTGGCTGCCGGCCAGCTGGCTATTAGCCTCAAACCTCAAACAACGCTGTTATTTTTCTTCTTTCTTACTTATCCTTTTTTTCTCTAAGATAGTTTTGCCCATTCATACTACTCTTTATTTACTATGTGAATTGCGTGTTTAGCTTTTATGTCTAAATTCACCCTTCCTCCCATCACATAACACAAACACAAAGGGTTTCAATGTGTGTTTATTAAAAAATACTATGAAACGCCACAAACAGGGAAAAAGTCAAAGTTGCAATGGATTGTCTCTTTGCCCTTCCTGCCCTTTCATAAACTACCCACATACACGCACACACACACATTTTCTGTATCCATTGTTCTTTCTCACACATGGCCTTGATGATGAAAAAAGAAATAAAAAGGAAAAAAGAACTCTTAAGTGTCAAACCTCACACCCAGTCTGCTATGCGATAAGATTAGATTTATTTCTCCAGCTGTGACACAGAAAATCAAAGTGGATTATTTAGTTTTAAAAAATGACTGAATTAAATTAAAACTAGTAGGCGTTATTGTTAAGCAAGGAACAGTGGGGGCTTAAATATATAGGCTCAGCATAGCCCTCAGGCAGTGGATAGCACAATCTCCTCTCCTCTTGTTCTCACCAATGGACTTAAAAACATAAACAGCCTTCCAGGACCACAAAGCCTGTGTAGAAAATCAGAAAATCATTTCCTCTTCACTCTAGATTCCCTCATGCGCTCTCTCTCTTTTCTTCTGTTCTTTCTGCCGTCCCCCTTCTCCCTCAGAGCAAGTACACAGGGGGCTGCCAGGGTGCATCAATCCAGGGTTGAGCTCGTGCCTTGACGTGGAGAAACACAAAGTGCAGAGATTTGGTGCATAAACATGTGTGCTCTTAAAAAGGGCTGCAGAAAGCGAGGAGAAGGGAACGCTGCCAAATCCCCCCATTCAGCCTCAGACCGAAGGAGGCAACATCCTGACAGCTTTGAGGTGGGGGGAATGGTGGGGGAGTGGATGGAAAGAAGGGGTAGAAAGAATAGGAGGGAGAGAGATAGCAACTGAGGAAGAGATTGTGATGGAGAAGGAGGGAGAAGGAGATGAAGAGGTAAAGAGAGAACATCAGCTCCTGGGGATAAAAAGCAAATCTCAGCGAGTCTCAAAGTGATAATCCGCTGTATTTTCATATTCAAAAAAACTGGCTGTTCCATATCTCTGTCATATAATGAAACTGGGAATAAACTTGTAGGTTGTCCACTCTCTTCTGTTCAGTAAAAATCTGTGGCATGCAGGAGATTAGACATCAAAACCTTGCACCTCCTTCCCCCACCTCACTTAATTGATGAGGTTCAAAGTTCATTCTTGACCGTGGAAAAAACACAAAACAGTGTCACCTCAAAGTCCAATTAGAAGCTGTTAATCTAATCACATGATTCTCATCAGCAGATTGTCCTGAACACTTTAAGGACTACACATCCATGTTGGTTTAAAAGTTGGGGATCAAAGGTCATTCTTGACTTTGAAAACATAATCACAAAGACTGTTGTATAGTAGATTTAATTTCATGATTTTGTAATTCACTTTACTTGGAGGTAAAACTGCACCCGAAATGTTAGTAATACTCCCACATTTCACAGGAAACCTTAAGTGCACAAAACTACTACTAACTATTTTAACCAGTCCATCAGTTCATCTCATCTCCAATGTATCAAACCTGACTCTTCACCATATTGTTGTTTCAACCTCAGTGGTAGTAAACATACTAACTATTTAAACCAGGATGCCGATTTGTAAGCTGTGATGGGTGGACACCTGAGGGTTAATTCAGAACTGCATTTGTCCCATTGGACTTCTTTTATTATTGTTTTCATGATCTCAGCAATTATATTATAATTATTTGGTGAGTGTGACTTAAATGTTATAAAGGAATGATGCTTAAACTTAATCTAAAACAAATACATTTGATTCATCCTCCTAAAGTACTTTAATCCATGTGATCTGTTTCATCTCTCAGCTGTCATTGCAGTCAATGCAGCTTTGCCCCTCCATCGCCCCACTGCCACCAGTGTCAAGACCCTGTCTATGGCTCCCTAGGGATATCTCCTATTGGCTGCTATTTTTAGGATTCCATCCCTGTAAAACAGCAGTCTCTTTACCACAGCATAGAAGTTATTTTGTTGTCACTGCAATACATTGTCACTGTTTTGCTTTGCACCCACTGGCATGACTTTTGACCTTTGTAGTACATTTACAGAAAAGACATGACATAAGATCCATGTAGACAGTAGATATTAGAGGTGTAACGGTATGTGTACTCGTCCCTAACTGTTCGGCACAGGATGTTCAGTTTGGTACATGACCCTCCTCGGTTTGGTTTGGCTCTGTGACCCAAACAATTCCTGCCAACAGAGTTTAATAATCCACTAAAATGTGCGGAACAATTATTCTAGAGCACGAGTTCTTCCCAGAAGTTTTTGGCAGTGGACTACTTAGCTGTAGCATGCTAATGGATGTCTGCTAGCTTGCTTAGTCCTGGTAACCTGGTTACCATGTAGTGTCACTGCCATCAGAATAAAATCATTTTTTAAGAACCAGTTCTAAAAGAGAAAACTGTAGTTACAAAGTGTTGTTAAAGTAAAAAACGTGTTGTAAAAGTAGTTGTTTGGTCCCTCTGACTGACTGACTGACAGGTTATTAATACTGAAGCATCAGTAGAAGTATTGTTGTAGCTGCAGGAGGTTTTCTTTTCTATTGCAGCAAAACTATACTGTTTCAATAATAGTTTTGGCCAATGAGCCATTGTTGGATGTTGGGAGACCAAATTTTATTTTCTACCTTTCTTTTTTTTCTTCTGTACTGAAAAAGTATCAAACCATAAGCCCAAAACTCAGGTACATACCAAAATATAGTAGAAAAATACACTAATCACGTTAGAAAGTCATCCACCAGGAGTGTGCCGTAGCATGGATTTGATTGGCCACTGTAGCGCCTTGTGGGATGATGATTTGTGGTCTTGCAAAATCTTACTGCGTTCAACTTTTTTGCATTGACACCCCCACTGCAACGCTGGACAACCTCCATTCAAATGACTGAGTTTTTTCATGCACAGCTAAAGTCAGTATGAACACGGCCTAACTGTCTCACATGTGTACACAGGTGGGTGCTTGGTGGATGAAGTCCATGTCTGTTTCCTTCTGCTATTAATCCACTCACTAAAAGCTACAGCCTTGATGCTCAGTCACTGCTCTAAGCCAACAGATTTTTGGCCAAGATATTTCATTCATTCTCATTCTTTTCTTGCTACAGATTGATTTTAGTCAGTCAAAACCTTTCAGTTCGCTGTTAAATGAAGAGAGAGCTCACGGAGAAGTCTCCATTGTCTGTGCTGCAGTCAGGTAGGAGGACAATTAGTTTATGTGTGAGTATGTGTGCTCACGTACACTGTTTTTGTGTGTCTGTGTTTGCATGTGTGTTTTCAAGCTGTCTGGACCGGTCATTTCTTCTTCTTTTTTTTGTCGTAAATCATTCACTTTTTATTTATCTTCCCAGGCTAGTGTTTCATTAACCCTGCTGTGACACAGACTCCCTTTCATTCACTTCTCGCATTTTCTGTTCCAGCCGCACTCTCTCCCTCTCTCACAGCACCAAAGATTACTAATAAATAAGTGACACCAGAAACAGTCTATTTTCTCTCAGCCATAATTAACTGACTTGATGTTTTGAAGGAGAGGAGAGAAAAAAAATCCAACTAATTAGGAATGAGTTAAGATTCGCACAAAGAGTACAGATTGTTAATTAATTTTCGGCGCAAGCCATTGTCGGGGAAGAAAACAGCTTTGTTTACCGTGCAATGTTTGCAACAGCAGTTAAAGCAACGCTCCTGCTGCAGAAGCACGGCGAGGAAAGGTCTTTGACATACTGTACTCTCTCTGTCCAGTAACCTTGAGTAGAAAGAACTCTGATCAAGACTGTCTCTGTGTCAAACAAATAAAAGCATGGACTGAAATACTGTCAGTCAGGCAACATACAGAGAAAACAAACTACTGACAAAGAGAGATATGAGAAAACACACCATGATTGCAGCCATCACCACAACTCTGTTGCTTTGTGCTTGCTGAATCTACCGGTGCACTCAGTACAGTTGTATAGCGGAGATTGACAATTGGTCGTTTTGTGACTGAAGGGTCAGTTCATCAAAATCATTAAACATATATATTTTTTAATCTTAGTGCTATCGCAGGTATCCCAGTCTCACCGCAGTATGTAAAATAATCATGAAATTTAATCTATAGATTTGTGTACATCTGTCAAAACTGAAGAAAAAAAGAGGCACAAAACATACTTTTAATTTAAAAGTCATGCTGAGTGTCATGAAAAAAATTGAAAATTCATGTCCATGTACACAAATCTGTTGATTAAATTTCGGGACAATTACACAAACTGTCATGAGACTGGGTTGCTACAGGAATGCACAATTTGAATTGATTTGAAATATCTTTACGGTCTTTGTCTCCATCCTGGTACAATGGAGTGTAATTAATTGTATTTGTGGCGCAAACCCTAACCCTAACTGTAAAATCTCAAATTTGCACAGAAAGTGTACTCAAAACCATGAAGTATACATTTCTATAGAGCTTGTATCCTTATGATGCGAGTGTGAAAGAAACTGCTGACCGTCTCTGTTATATTCAAAACCTAACCCTAACCCTAACCCTAACCCGACGTCCCAAAAGACTGTTCGTCTTGATGGAATCTGGTGTGCAGCTAATCTCACATCACTGTCACAACCGTACTTTGTTGGTAAAAGTGGCACATAGAGCCATTTGTTTGTCTGTCTTCTGGTCTCAACCTGTCTGCCTGTCCATTTATCTGTTCCGTTTGCTGCCTGGGCAGGGATTGATGGGTTTGGGAAGTAGAATACACTGAAGACGGACACACAGAGACAGGGAGGAGTTGCTTGTAAGTGTAAATGAACACGCACATGTCTACATTCATGTTACCACGTCAGTTCAAGTACCACAGTAGAGAAGGTGTGTGAGTATGTGTGTGTGTGTGTATGTGTGTGGATGAGAGTGGCCTGAGCCCCCGCCTGTATTAAGAGGGCCCTGGCAGCAAGAGATAGCGGCTCTATCTTAATGGCTTCAGCCGCCTGCCACTCAGCCTTCAGACGGGGTCCTCTGTCTGCACGTGTCTCCCCACGATAAAGCCACTTCACAGGGGCTTGTGCCTCTCCACGCTGGCCTTCCCTCTCTCCTGCTCTCCCAGGAAAGAGGAGGGAGAGAAAAGAAAAAGATGCCAGAGGTATTGATATACGAGCTCACCCTGAGACAGACGAGCTGTGAGAGAGAGACGGATGGAGAGAAAAAGGAGCGCTAACACTACTGGCCTTCATGCTCAATTCTGAATTGTTGATCATATCTGATATTTTTTGAAAGACAGTCCTAGGATGTAACCTACAATATGATATCTGATACAATGCAAAAAACCAGACATTTGCCACAACTGTTTTAGGATCTGTTTTCTCCTGAAACTGATGGCATATTCCTTACAGTTGATTTGTGTTCAAGTTGTCAACAGAAGTGAGGCGTCTCTTCAGACACTACTCAAGTTTTCCGTCTGGCTTTCTTTCCACTGTTGTGTCTCACTGTCATTAATGTATTAATGCTGGCTCAGATTAGCTGCTGTGGGTGCCAAAATCATAGATGTCAGGTTAATGATGTAAGCTATACTCAGACTACTGTTATTGTTATTCCACTGGTAGCTCACCCCTAAGGAGCAGCAGCAGTGGGACAAATATGAGTATACCATGATGGATCAGTCCTGACTCACTTGATTGAACTTGTTGACATTAAGTACAACCTTAACAGTATGTGCCATTTATACCTAATGTTCTGCTTTAACACCTAAAAAAATGCTTTACATTAATTTACACATTTTACACAGAATTAAAGCCAATTTAAAAAAAACCACAAGGGTTAAATAGCCTCAACAAAGCTTTAAGCAGGTAGCTCCGACTGCCATGTAATAGTGAAAAGATAAAACGCCTCTGTTGAATAAAAAATGTACCCTTAGGACAGAATATTGATATTAGTCCAGTCTGTAAAACCCTGGATTATGTGCAATGAATACATGTTTGTGTAAAACTCATTTCTATCTATATTAAATTATGGTGATTTGATTTACATGCACGCAACCTCATCCCTACATAAAAAAAACTGCATTGTATATGAATCCATAGGATGATCCTCTACACCAGAAGGCAAAATACACATGTTGATATTTAATGTCAAGACATTATCTGCTAAACTACCCACTTATATCTCCAGCCTCTTATCCTATCATGTTAGCAACTACAGCACTAGATCTACTAATCGGATTCTCTTAAATGTCTCCAGGGTGCACTCAGAGCTCCGTAAAGCGGCTTTCTCCTTTTATGCACCTTGGGCATGTAATGAGCTGCAAAATACCATTACCTTAGAAGCACTCCCTTCCCTGAATACCTTTAAAGGTCTTTTACAAACTGCCCTGAAGGAAACATGTTGCTGTTTTATATAACCTTGACTTAAGGTGATCTCTGATATGGATATCGATGTCATGGCCTGTATGCTTCTCTTCTTTTACTCTTTTATGTATTGTATGTGTTCTATAATAAGAAATATTTTCTTACACGAAACACTTTTGTTGCTGTGTTGAACAGGACTCCCTCGAAGAACAGATCCTATATCTCAATGGGACATTCCTGGCTAAAAAAAGGATAAATAGAAAGTACAACATGCCATGGACAAGAGATAAAAGGTCTAGAATGAAATCATTTAAATACTCTGAATTACGGACAACATGAAAAATTGAGAATTTGATCAAAAGCAACCTGAAATGCAAGGTCAAAGGTATGGGTGACAACTACGGTATTGTCAAAGTTAAGGGTAAGGCGGCATGAAAGTTGTATGCGTTCCACTCTAATCCGACATCCTGACCTCCATAGTCTTACTTTCTACCTTGCTACATCAAGAACACACCTCTCCCTGCGTTGGTATACCGAATGGTGGCACTGGATGTAAATTATGAGCCTAAATCTAAGAGATACTGCTCTGAAATCAGTTCTCAACATCAATCAGACATTCATAACTCGGTGGCTGACCGTATCTGTCTTGCAGCGAATGGCTACAATTCAAATTCTAACAAAAAAATCCTTGTCAAATTTTGGACTGCTCTCTCTGAGGATTTTGATTCACAGCACAGCAATATTCAACGAGCCCTTGTGTGCTCATTTCTCTCCGATTTAAATGCAAAATATGTCATTTTGTAGATGTGATCTTGCTCTTCCACAGAAAACCCTCTTAGGTCCATAACTACTGATTTGCCACATTGTGTCCGATGTGTGTGTGTGTGCGCGAGCGTGTCTCCGCATTTGCATAATATGCTGCGTGAATGTTTATGAAAATGTGTGGGAGATATGTGTGACTATATGTGTGTGTCTTCAGGCTTTGGGATTGTTTACTGCTGATCTCTCGCTGCCCCTGCTCATGCTCGGCCCCTA
Source organism: Scomber scombrus (assembly GCF_963691925.1). Classification (NCBI taxonomy): domain Eukaryota; kingdom Metazoa; phylum Chordata; class Actinopteri; order Scombriformes; family Scombridae; genus Scomber; species Scomber scombrus. The sequence continues at coordinate 7,916,644 of NC_084991.1, forward strand.
ATGCACTACAGCTGTTAGGGTCCCGACACAGGGGCCTCCCATCAACAGTTTCATTGTAATGGACTCTGTGTGTGTGTGTGTGTGTGTGATGTGTGCACAGGCTTGCTTCTCCGTGTGTTTTTTCCTGTGTTTGTGAACGTAAGCGCGAACGTGTGTGTGGTGTGTGTGGTGTGTGCTCTTGCATCATCATGAATATTTCCTGTCCCTTCAGGCTATTTTTCCCCCTGTTTCTCTGTGATGGTTTGGTTCTGCGTGTGTGCGAGCAGGTCTATATATCCTGTACTTAGACGTACACGCATCTCCGTCTCTCTTGTGTCACCTTCCTCCTTTCTTTCTAGAAACACAACCCTGATCGTGAACCTTTGAATCGCTTAACAAACATCTTTTGCGTCAGCCCAGGTGAAACACACTCTTTTCATTTTCTTGTCACTATTCTCTTACCAAAGACAATACACCCCGGTGACCTTGTTCATTCCTATTCCTCAACATGTTTTAATTGCAGAAGACGATGGCTTACACTTGAGAGCCTGGTTACTCTTGAAGAACTGCTTGTTTGCACCTCCTCCCCTCCCATTCGCCCCAATCCTGTCTCTTTATGCCTTAGTGTACACTTTCTCTGCAGCATGGTTCATTGAAATACCCTGACCTGAGGGTGATTGATACAAACTGATGATAAACTGTTCCATACATGAATGCTTACGTACACTGATTGTTGCGCATTTACAAAACCTTATGCATCGCCTGAATCTGCTATATAATCAGCTGCCAAGCCTTACTTCATCAAGGCAAGTTCATGGCAAAGTCTTAAACTCTCATAATGACATAAACATCTATTCAATATATGACGAACACGTGGCTTATCCCCATTCTTTCGGCTGTCTGTAGCAGAAGGGGCGCAGGGCACTGTGTGTGCGTCCAGGTCAGCGTTGCTCCGTTATGTTGACGGATTGCCGCCGACTCAGCCGCATAATGGTGAAATTAAGTTTCTGTAATGCACAAATGAGGTTATCATTGGTTTTGCAGCTGTTTACAGGGTCAAGGAGAGATGCCGTTTCCAATCGGGGCTCAATTTAGTCGGGGAATGCGATTAGATTTAGCCCTCCCAGTGTATTCTCTCCATTTGACCATGAATTAGATTAGGTAAATAGAAAACTAATGCCACTGATTGTTGTTGACATTGACATGTTCATATTGCTTTCTTATACAGAGCAGAGAGGGGATTGGATGAGTGTTTTGTCTTGGTATGTGTGTATATATATATATGCGTAGTTATATAAAGCCGAGCTACGTTAAGGTGGAATTCGTTATCTTTGTGAGTCTGCTAAATCGCTGTGTGTGAATGTGTTTCTGTGTGAGAGAGAAACAGAAAAAAAAGATGTTTTCCCAGAATTAAAATTAGGATGGGGTCACATCAGTGTAAGTTGATTTCCCATGTTCCTCGCAGCCTCAGTTCTACCACCTGCTGCTTTTTAAATCATTTAAACTTACAATATGTTCATTGCTCCAAAACTTATAAAGAAAGATTCATCTCCACTTCTGTGGAGTCAGACCTGCTATGATTCTCATTACTTGCTTATGTCGTTTATATTTGGAAAAAAAATACTTATTACCCTCTGACAGTATAATAGCATATTCTTTATGAGCTTGTTTCAAATGTTGACACTGAGTATGGCTCCTTTCGTTTAAATGGGAATAATCCAGATGTCTTGCACATCATTTTAAGCCCCTGTAATTCAGAGTATTTGGTATCTTTGGAAACTAGAATTTAAATTATGTAAGTTTGAACACTGATTTTACAGTTTGAGTTTACCCACAGGTGGGTCCATGAGTTTTAGGATCAGTTAATGCTCAATCATACGACATGTTTTGCATCCATGTCGAATGGCCACACCTGAAATTGATATTCAAATATTGGGATAATGTTGCACATTTTAGGAAGTATAAGTTATATATATGTTCAAAGTTGCAAAAGTAGTCTGGCACAGGAGAGTCTGACTGCCTAACAAACAGGTCTGATGGAATATACTGTCCTCTTTAACACTAGCTGGGAATTTTCCAAGTTCTGCTGCACTGATTCAAATAAATGACAATCTATCACAACAACCTTGCTATTTTTGCTTTAAACACCTTGCCACCGGAAGGGATTGGAACATCTGTCGAAAAAAACAATCTCTAGTTGTAGATATTCAAAATTCTTTTCACCTTAAAAGCATTTCTCTGGCTTAAGAGTTAAGTTTGACAGTTCATTCTTGACCTTGGAAACAACGAATGCACTAAAATGGACCTTGTGGTGACATTGTTTTGTAAGAGAAATCTTTTACATTTACAAATCCATGACAACTGGGCAAACTCCATCTGCCGAGGAAGATCGTAATATAATCAAAAGCTCCAGAACAGCTACAGACATTGTTTTGTCAAGTGCTGTTTCCAAGGTCAAGAATGAAATTTCAATCTCAACATCTAAAAAGTCTGTGATTGCAGAAATTTCTGTGTGTGTGTGTGTCCTCATGGTGCAAATGCTGTACAGTGTATGCATGCTTGTGTGAGGCTGTGTCTGCAAAGTGTGCACTTGTCTACAGTAAATACAGTGACAGGGCTCGCTTTCTCTCTCACCCTCCCTGTGTGTGTGTGTGTGTGTGTGTGTGTGTTTAAGTATCACAGAAGTGGCAGTCTGTCAGCTCTGCTTTCCTCTCCGCTTTCCAGAACAATAGCTGGATTGGCCGTATGTGTGACATGCAGACCACACACCCCTAATAGTGACTGACAGCACTAAGGGCTGAAAGCAGCATGCTCTCTTGACACACACATATACACACACACACACACACACACACACACACACACACACACACACAATATACAGTATGCACACCTGAAGACACAATGGGTGTGTGTGGGTGATTAGTGAGGGTTTCAGTCAGTTTGTATATGTGTATTTTGTGAGTTTGTGTGTGTGTGTGTGTGTGTTCGTGCATGCGTGCAGTCATGCATGTGAGCTTCAGCATATGTTCCGTTGAAAGTGTTCAGCTGTCTTCTTGTAACAAAACTGTTCCACGTCGCAGAACGAAATGTCTGCTTCTCACTGCATCAAGACAAAAGAAATAAGAAAGGATTTTAAAATTCTGTTAAAGTTTTTTTTATCTCCTTTGTCACAATAACACGTCAAATTCATGTGGCATCATTTTCTGAAAATAGTATGAAGGTACATACACATGGCCACAGAGGGATTCTTCATATTAAAATCTATATAATTTAAACTAATGGCCACAATTCTTACAGGGAGAAAGGAAGGGCGGTTTTGCCACATTTATCTCACATATTCACCCATGAAGTTTCTGTCCTTTGCTCAAAATATAGCAGAAGGTATTTGGATTTTCGATTATGTTAAATCATAATGACAACCTGCAAACAATTATAACATGCAAAAATGCTTTAAATCATAGTTTTTAATCGCAATAGAATTGTGATTTAACCTTTCGGACAGTGTACTGCAGAAGGGCATTCAGCAGTTGAGAACTGATCAGAGTATTTCACTTTGAAGCCAGTAAACCTCATATTAATCTTGTTTCAAGGATTGTTTTACATCTACTGTTCTGTCACTTTACTCTACCAGCGAAGCCAATCACGTGAAAAGCATGATGTGTGTAAAAGTGGAGCACAAAACGGCTTCACTTTACTAACATGGTGGAACCAAAGGGACAGTAAAAGGGACGTGAACAATACAAGTTAACCAATTAAGTACGGATGAGCCTGAGGCATTCCAAAAATGTGGTAAAAAAGCGTTACTTTTAGCTTCTCTTTTTCTTTGTTCTGACCGTGAAAGCTATGAAATATATTAGATTAGAAGTCCAGCAGCAGCTGAAATTGTGTTATTATACAACTTCATACAGCATAATGGGCTATGGAACATTGTGTTGTTGTCCTGCAGTGGACTGTTTAAATTGTTATAGAAAAAAATGTGGTTATTCTATGTTTCTCAGCACAACCACCCAGATTAATAAAATATCATTGCCCCTCTTAAAATTGTTACTTTGAGTACGTCAAATTAGGGAGAAGATGCAATAATGAAAAAATATGAAACTTAAAAATCCCCCTTCACTCAATAATGTGTTTTCCTTGTTGTTACTTGAATGTTTGACCTTCACTGTGAGGACAATGTACTGTACAGTGTGTGCAAAGATTGACACCAGAAACCAATTTTCACATTTATCTGCTGGAAAAGGAACATTTATTTCTATTCACCTTAAATATGAGGTGAAGTCTTGTACGTATGAGCATAACTTTATTACATCACAACTAGTTCAGGAGGGGATACGTAAAATGTGTAAATCCAATAAAACTATTAGGAGTGTTTTTGCTCAGCTGTTGTTCTGGAAGCTTTAATTAAATTTAATAGGTCATGTTGGTAAAAAAGTAAGTGTACCTGTTTGTACACAAGTCTTTATTCACATTTCTTCAATTGAAATATGTCAAGTCAAAGTGGTTGTGGAAATATAGCAGCAGTCCAAAATGAAGCTGAGATTATCGATCTATTAACTGAATTGTTGATGGACACAAAATAGTCAACAGTTTTGATAATGGAGTGAAAGTCATGCATAGAGAAAAACACATATTTGCATGTCGATATTTGGAATTTGCTGCTCTTAACTCAAAACATCCTTTTAAATGAAGCAGTTAATATGAAAGTATAAAAAAACAGTAAATAGAACATAAAATGTGTGTGTTGTGTATTGGCAGCTTAAGTTTGTCCTTTTTGAGATACTGTCACACCTCCCTTGTGGTATATGCATATGTTATCGTAAACCTCAGAACTAAATACATGCCTATGTAGTTCTTCCTGGTCTCATGTTTCCTCATTATTAGTTGTTGTACCAAATAGCAGAATGAGAATAGCAAAAAAGTGGCAACAAGGTAATGTGTTCTCATGTTCTGTTTGTTATTTTTGGTAGAAAGTTCAACAAGTTTTTTGTCGGTGCATAGCACAAGATCGGGCTAGTTGGACAACCGCACAATCACTACTCTCCTAAACCACTTCATTATCGAAGAGTTGTTCAGATTCCAGAAGAGACCAGGAGGAGGGTGAATCTGTTCCACAGTTTATATCTGTTATTACCTGAACAATGTGAATTTGGACTTTCACTCGTTGAGAACATGCGTGACAGGTTGTTGTGTGTGGTCTACGTAGTGATGCTATGTGGAAACGACTACCGACTGAGGTTAGCCTGAAACTGGAAAAAGGTAATAGTGATAAGTATCAAGTCAATAGAGGAGGCTGCCCGAAACACACAGCATCCAAGTGCATCAACCCAAGTGCATAAGTTGTCCTTTGAGCCCAAGAACAAGTCAGCAGCTGGCATGCCATGCTAACGCTGGGGGGAAACAAGGCACCAGCCATGAGAGTGTTGGTGTAGGGGCTTAGACTGCTGAAACTGATCACAGGCCATATTGAATGTGCCTGTAAAAATAAAAAGACCCAGACATACAAACAGCACACTTTGACCAATGTAAGATGTATTGTAGATCATTCAAGGAAACCATCAAGCTCTGCTAGGCCACAGGTGGATGGAAAAGCTCAGACTGAACTGGCAAGAAATGTTCCTGAAGGATGGAGACATAGGCCCCCTACAGGAGATCTTGAGAAGCACTTTAAAGTTATTGTAAATTTCAAAATTTATGTCAGGCATATATCCAGATGTATGTTGAACAAGAATCACAGGAACTGTTGACCATAGTGACACATAAAAGGTTTATACATGTACCAGAGGCTCCCTTTTGGGATTACTTCTGCTCAAGCACTTTTTTTCCCTAAAAAGCAATAGACCAGATTCTGAGGCAGTACCTGGGGCACATTCTCAACCACACTGGACTCCACAAAACACCATCAAAGGTAAAGGGATGGTATTTGTTATTGTCCGCCCACCAGTATGACATCATGTATAGGAACGTGGACCAGCATGGGAATATTGACAGACTCTCAACGCTCCCATTGCCTGAAGCTGAGATCTTCTACTTTGAGGACGTGACTACTGCTCCACTAACCTCTACTCATGTTAAGACACACACATAATGACCCAATCATGTCAGAGATTAGGAGGAGAGGAAAGATGACAGCGAGCTTGAAGGCTTACCTCGTGAGAAGAAAAAAATCTTGTCTGGATGCCTAGCATGGAGCTATCATGTCATTATTCCAAACACACGAAGAGAGGCGGTGCTCGATGAGCTCCACTCTCAAAATTGTGGTGTGGTGCGAATGAAAGAAATCACACGTAGCTATTTCTGGTGGCCAGGCCTGAGAGAAGTCACATTCTGCCTGCCAGAAATTGAGAAACCTTACATAGCTGGCTCCATTACATCCGTGGGTTTGGCCTGAAGAACTGTGGCAAAGATTCCGTATAGACATTGCTGGATCGCTGGAGAACCACATGTTCTTAGTCATAGTCGATGCTCATGGCAAATGGCCTGAAATGGTCACCTCCTCAGAGAGAACCATTGAAGAACTAGTTCAGGCAAAAGTTCTATAGTTGAAATAAGTTTGTTAAAAGTTCATTACAAAAATAAGAATACCAAACAGCAGAGTGTATTTGAATGAGAGACTTCTAAGAGAAAATACTGAGAAAGTTTCACATTTGTTAAGGGAGCATTAAAAATATGATATGTATTGAAAGTTTTTCCCCTTTTGGATACTGTCATGCCCCCTTGTGTTACATGTATACATTATTGTAATCCTCAGTCCTGAGTTTGCAAATAAATGTGAGCCCACAGGCAATTATCTCTGGTCTCTTTATTCCTTAATATTAGTTGTTGTATCATATAGTAGAATCTTCAATCTTGAGAAGGGCTTATTTCATGGGTAAAATATGGTCTCAATCAAAATGTTAAGGTGAGTGTCCAAGGCACACTGTAGGGTTTGTGTAAAAATAAAACTTTAAATAAAGCACCTGAAGTATCCAAAGAGCACCTGTATGTGTTCACCACAATAATCCACTAGCACTTCTACTCCAGTGTCTTCAAGTATTCAGCACTGTGCTTGTGTGTGTTTCATATATCAATTTGATAAATCCCTCTCATGTTGCATAATAAAGTGCATTAAAGCTGGCAGTGGTCTGAAGCGTATCTACATGATCTCTGACAGTTGTCGGAGTGTGTGAGAACCAAGTGTGTGTGTGTGTGTGAGAAAGACAGTGAGAAAGAGATGGACTTGAGGAAGGGGGCAGCACTGCTGTGCATTTGCACTCAGGGACTGATGAGCCCTCTGGTCAAATGGCCCCTCCCCTCTGCACACACACACACACACACACACACACACACACACACACACACACACACACACACACACACACACACACACACACACACACACACACACACACACACACACACACACACACTGAGCGAAAGAGAAAGAGGCTCTGCTGCTGGCCCTTTAAGAGCTGAGCCTAGATCTCACAGCTTACAGCGAGGGAGGGAGAAGAGGAGGGACAGAGGCAGGGAGAGAGAGAGAGAGAGAGAGAGAGAGGGGAGGGTGTGAGGCTGAAAGTGTGTGAGTAGAGAGAGAGAGAGGAACACACAGAGAGAGAGAGAGAATCAGCAGTGTGTGTGAGAGGTTGAAGGATCACTTCTATCCCGTCTTGTTTTGGGGAGACTAACCTTGTTCATCTGAGCATTGTGGGACTGTTTTATGTTGTTGTTGACGAGAGAGACGGACCCTTACTCCAGCATGCTCACTGAGCCTGAGCTACCTCAGGAGTGTAACAGGTACGTGACGCTTTCTCACACACACGCACACACACACACACATTCACGTACAGATGACAGAGACAGAGGACAGGGCATAGCAGGACACAGAGGGGAAGAAACAGGGGAGGACAGGAGTAGAAAGTAGAAAGATATGCGTGTGTGGAGAAGAATGGGTTTGTCCGTGTGAGTGAAGCATGTGAACTGTCTCAGCGAGTCGGCTGAGTTTGAAGCCGGAGAGAGTGTGTGTGTGTGTGTGTGAAAGAGTGAGAGATGGTAAAGGAGAGGAGTTGATGATTGACTCCTGCTTTTGGGAGAGATACCATATGCAAAGCAGGGATTATATATTTATACATAAGTGTTTGTATAAGTGTGTCTGTTTTTTGCATATGTGTGTGTGTGTTCGTCCCAGCAGTATTAGAAGTCCAGTCTCTTTTTCATCCTCTGTCCCTCCTGACAGAAGTTGTCAACATGTTCATTCAATTCAATCCCTCCATAGACAAAGTGCTTAAAACAGCATTGGAGTCTGTGTTAGTGTGTGTGTTTGAGAGAAAAAGAGACAGAAAGAGATGTGTGTGTGTGTGTGTGTGTGTGTATATGTATGTATGAGTGTGTGTGTGTGTGTGTGTATATGTGCTTCAATCCTCTCTTCATCATCTCATCTCGACTTCTCACCACAACTTTATTTACTTCTGCTTCTCTTTGTCTCTTTCTGCAAAAAAGCCTAACATATTAAGGTGTGATCAACAAGTCCTCAACCTCAACTCAACTTTTTTTTTTTTTAACGGTAAAAGATAGGGAAAAAAATCCTAGAAGTAATCCCAAATGAGCTCAAATAATTACATTTCTCATCTAAATTTAGAATGTTTACACCCTGCCCGCTCAAAAGACTCCTCTTTTGAAATTTACTTATTTGTGATTTATTTTTCACTTAATCCAAATTCAATTCATGCAAACCCCGAGTAATCCTATTGTCAATCTGCATGGTGTTGTTGTTTTTCCTTCTTTTTCTCTGCCTTATGCTAATGTTAATCTCACTGTGCTCCTCTTGATGTTTGTGCGGGCCCTTGCTTCATTTAGAGGTGCGAACCCTCTAACCTTGCCCTTTTCTGACACTGTCAACACAAGTGGCTTTTGCCTTTGGAATAATGGTTGTTTGATGCTAATGCTGTGAGAGACAGATTATGTTATAATACCCGGCGTTTTAATACTAACACACACTCGCATACGCCGACACACACACACACACACACACGCCTCGCTCCCTTGCCTGCTTGACTTTTATTGCATTAAAGTAGCGCTCTGTTTTGCCCGATGAAACTAATCTTTTGTTCCGAGATAAACTGGGGTTGAAGGGGAGGGTGGTGTTGGTGGGGGATTTCAGGGCCCCTTGAATTAAGAACACATTTAGATGTGTCAAAAATGTGTTTTTAATAAACCCTTCAATCCGGCAAAGTGGTTGAAGAGAGACGAAAAAAAAAATAGATAACAACAGCTAGGAGGAATTAAAAATTTAAAGGATTACAACGAAAAGCAGAATGTATGGAGATAAATGTGGGGATTACAATGACTTAGGAGGACAGCGCTTAAAACTCTTGCTTTCCAGTAATGCACTCCATCACTGTGACTCTGGCCGTGTGTGTGTGTTCATATGTGTATATGGATGTATGTGTGCGAGCGGGCGAGAGAGAGGTATCTGCCTTTCTGAGTGTGTGTGTGTGTGCGTGTGTGTGTGTGTGTTTTCGAGTGTGTGTGTTGAGCGGTAGTCTCTCAGCGGAGCGCAGTGTGTGTGAGTTGCCAGTGTGTGTGCGCTTCAGCCTCGGTGGTCGCGATGCTCTCGGTTCCTGCGTATCTGTAAGTGTCCGCTCTCCTCCTTCACACATGCTTCTTCTTCTTCCTTCTTCTTGTTCATCTTCTCATCACCCCCTTCTTCCCCTTGTTCTTCTTCACCACTTCTTCCGCTTTTCTTCTTCTCTTCCTCTTAAATCGTACGGTGGTTAGAAATTGACTTTTTGAGTCACTTTTGATTGAAAAGAGCAGGCTAAGAGTTTCTGGCAGAATTACTAAAAGACTGTCTGAGAGGAAATATTTGTTTTAGTGAGTGGCGAAGAATCTTAAGTGAAATTTTACTTTTCTTAATTTGTTCGTAGAATCTACTTAGAAGGTTAAAAACATCCTCTTTTTTTCTAATTTTATTTAAGTGAGCAAAAGTCTTGTGATGTGGTTTTTCATCTCTTCTGGTTTAACTGTAAAAGATGCATGTCATGCTTTGACAGAGCTCCAATCTTCTGTGATTCATTTTATTTTTTATTCAACTTTAAATTAAATCTAATAATGATTTTTGTGATTTCAACTTCCTTTTTTTTTGGGTTCCCTGCACTATTTAGCTGCGTATTAAAAATTTCCAGTCTGAGCTGAAAATAGTGGAAACAGACTGCCTTCGCTAACACGCACAAACAGAAATATACACAGAGAGAGAGAGAGAAAGCGAGAACGCCAAAGGAAACAAAATATAGAGGAAGGGAGAGAAAAGAGACATTTGAAGGGGCTGCTGTGGCAGTTGATGGAGAGACACGATGAAGGGAAAGAAATGATGTGGTCAAACTGACACATTCCTCGCCGATAGACAGGAGAAGGAGTAGGAGAAGAAGAGGGTAAAGAAGAAACAGGGTTACAGACAAGTGAGAGTGCTAGGGATGAGGGGAGGGGGGGGGGGTTTAGGAGGTGAAGAAGGAGGAGGGAGGGAGCGGAGGAAAGGGTCTCTCTTTGCTGCTCTGTCAATGTGGTGTTAAGGCAGTGGTGGATTTTCACACCCCTCCATTTGTCCCCTCTGTTTATTGGGGTGTTTGTGCGTGTGTGTGTGTGTGTGTGTGTGTGTGTGTGTGTGTGTGTGTCAGTGAGTTTGAAGGGGGAGACAGTCATCAGTGGGTGTGTCAACACTTTGAACGGTTTAAACAAGACACACTCAGATATAATCTGACACTACTTGCGTCGCACTCAGCAGCGAGGGCGGCATCAGCAGCCTGAAGGATTTCGCTTAATTCCATTGAGACCAACTGTTTTATTTTCTATCATCAGTTTAATCGTTCATTTGTAGTGGTAGAAAGTACACACGTACAGTTAGTCAAATTCTCTACCTAAGTAAAATGTTTCTACTATTACTTACTCTTTACTTGAGTTTTAAATGTCAGATTTTTTATACTTCTACTCCACTGTTCTCTTCACTCCATCACATGTAATATACAGCTATTATTTATTATTTTGCTAATTAAAATTGGACATAGCAAACACTTGGACATGTTAAGGATTTAAAATTGGATGCAAATTGACTAATTACAACTTTAAATGCTGCTTACACACTAATGATAAACCAATACTATAAAATATATATTAATAAAACATTCTGAAAAAGGCTAATGAGCATTTTTACTTTTTTTAAACAGAAATATGTGCTGATAATTTATTAAAGTAAAATAATGAACATTGAAATATTTTTATAGTATGGTATAAGCACCAGTTTATTTTTCTTTAGTCTAATAATGATTTACTTTTCTTTTGCAGTCATAGAGTTGTGGGCAGTTTTTAAGAGAGAACTTCTTGTGGCTGATGATGAAAAAACTTGCTTCCAGTTTAAGTGAGCAGTACTGTTTCCAATGTAAGTGTCGCTGTACTTCATTTAAAAGGGCAAAATTAAAGTGGTGTGTGTGTGTGTGTTTGAGAAAAGAGAGAATGTGTGTGTCCGAAGACGAGAGAAAAAGAGAGAAGAGTAATTGAGTAGAGTGTCCGTGCTCTGCAAACTAATGCGCCATTCTGCCCCTCTCTTCCCCTGTGGCCCTGTACCGGCCTCTCCCTCTCTCTCTCTCTTTCGCTCTCTCTCTCTCTCTCCCCCCCCTCCCTCCTCCTCCTCCTCCATCTCGGACTGGAGGCCATTGTCTGGGCCATATTGTCTGTCCCCAGAGAGCCTTGATAACCGTGTCTCCATCCATGGAGCGAGAGGGGGGCAAAAAGAAAGAAAAGGAAAGAAAGAACGACAGACAGAAAAATACCAGAGGAGAATGCTAAAGCCCCCACCTCCTCCCCATTTCCTCCCCTCTCTCAGCACACTCCCACCCACCCCCTCAACTCAACTCTCCAACTCTCTCCCACCCCGATCTCCCACCCCGGTGCAATCAGCTGACCCTCTCCAATAGCCAATACAAGAAAGGGAAGGGGGGGGGGATATTAGGCTGCATTTGTTGTTGTTGTTGTTGTTGTTGTTTACTGATGGGTGAGGGGGAAGAGGGGGAGGAGGAGGGGGAGAGGATGAAAGACAGAAAGTGATGAAGCGAGGAGAAACAGAGAGAAAGTGTGTGTGCAAAACACAGGCAGACAGGCAGAGGTGTTCCTCCTGGCTAACTGGAGTCTGGTCATATGACATGAGGTCACAGGGTGGGGGTCAGAGGTCAGGTCGAGGTATTGCATTGTCGACAGAGCAGGAAAACTCCCGCAGCGTATGTGTGTGTGTGTGTGTGTGCCCATCAAGAATCTTATTCCTCACACCTCTCATCATCTCGTTCTCTCTTCATTTTCTTCAGTCATCCACCAATCAAGGCATCTATACTAAGCTCACTATGTTGCTCTGTCTCTCTCACAATCCACAGTAATTTACTGTTTCTGCAGTTAATTACTGCAATTTTTTGCAGTATAGTACTGTGAATTAGTCTTAAAAAAATACATTAATAAACATGTTACTGTAGAAAGTAATCATCACACTATTATAGGAAATCACAGTAACAATCCCACTACTGTAGAAAGTCAGTTAACATTATACTACTGTAGAAAATCACAGTTAACATTATACTACTGTAGAAAATCAGTTAACATTATACTACTGTAGAAAATCAGTTAACATTATACTACTGTAGAAAGTCAGTTAACATTATACTATTGTAGAAAATCACAGTTAACATTATACTACTGTAGAAAATCACAGTTAACATTATACTACTGTAGAAAATCACAGTTAACATTATACTACTGTAGAAAGTCAGTTAACATTATACTACTGTAGAAAATCACAGTTAACATTATACTACTGTAGAAAATCACAGTTAACATTATACTACTGTAGAAAGTCAGTTAACATTATACTACTGTAGAAAATCACAGTTAACATTATACTACTGTAGAAAATCACTGTATTCATTATAGTAGTGTAGCTCAAGTAGCAGCTATATTTTCCCTTTTGTAAAGAAAATCACTCATTTGAACTTAATTTTGTAATATTTTCAAATAAACCCTCAAATGTATGGTGCAAATTCATCAATTTAAACATTAGTTTGAAATCATGTATTTTTATCTTGTGAAATCAAATACTTCAAGATGGCCGTGTTTCTTAATGCTTCTGCAGACTGTTACTTTCAGTTCTTACATTTTTCTCAGTGTTAATGAGGTTATGACAGGCTGTGAAATTGTGAGCTGACTGGTTGAATAACAAAACAGTATCACGTGATCTAAAAATTGGTGCCAGAGTACTTCACCGTAGCCGGTTTAGGACTTGACAGCTTTTTGGAAGCTTTTTGACCTTAACAGATTTTCTTTTTTAGAGTGCTTGTGTTCTTCTCTGTTTCTGTCCAGTGTAAAGTAATCAGACAGTATCACAGATGTATAATGTAGACTATGTCACAGTTACGACATCTTACAGCTTGCTAGCTTTACCTTGCTAACGTTTGACCGCAGTCTACTCTGAAAGTAACGACGCAACAAACTTGGAATATTCCAATCTTGGAAGTCATGTGTCTGACAATGATTTAACCTCTTGGGGCAGATAATGGACATCTGGGCCAAGACTTCCTCTTACGGGTGCTGGTCATTGTTTACAGTCGGATTAGCAACTTGAGACAGTCCAGATGACATTTTGACTAATCTCTATAAACAGATATATGCATATGAATGAAGATACATTTTAAAAAACGAATTCCTCATCAAACGATACCCGATGAGTTCCAAGATTGCATTTCGGCCAATGCCTTCCAGCTCTGTCGCTCTCCATTTACGCGTGCGAAGCCTGCTTGAACGTAATTGGTCAATACCAGTCGAGTCTTCCAAAACATTCCATCGCTATACTAGGGAACAAAAACTCATGTCCGGAGCAGCAGCAGCAAGAGTCACCAACATCACCAACTGACCGGTAAGTGTTTTCAACTTTAATACAGTCCTGACTAACACTGGTTACTACACCAAGTTCGTCTTTGTAGTTCCATTTTTAACATTATATCATTAGCTAGTGGTCTTTTAAAAGGAAACTGAGTAGATTCATGCTACAAATCTAACTTGTCAACAGGCCTTATGGTTACAGATGTTAGTTTAATATCTTCTGCGTTCAAAAGGGCATGTGAGAGCACTGTAAACTCAGCTCTGTTCATACCAGGTCATTGCGAAAACAACACCCTCTGTAACGCAATAATTACTCTAACGTTAGGTCTGATAGGGATGGCAAAATGAGGCAAAGAAGAATACAGTCTACTACCAAACTTTGTGAAATTACTGTGTTCCAAGATGTTTTTGTTTCTATTCTTGTGTTGAGTCTTCCTTATCCACCTCTGCCCAGCTGGATGTTTCTTCATCTTATATCTTCTCCTCACAGGTGACGACCTATCCTGCTGATAAGTCCTCTCCCCATCAACCCTCTCTTCGCTGTGCTACAGTAGGTAAGCTTTTTATTTATTTATAAGTACTTCTTTGAAAATTCACAGACAAATTCAGTCAGCTCTAGTGGCAGTTGTGCTTCTTCTACTATATGCCTGTTTTCAGATTTTTATATGTAGATTTATAACACAAATGATGCTGTCTCTGTTGTACAAGATTAGTAGTTATCACAGAGAAAACAGTACTTTAAGGTAATAGAATTGTTATCAATTCAGTTTGATTGTTACTCATCAGGAGAACCTGGAGCTGAGATCCTGTGTGGATGCTGTTGATGAAGACCTGACTTCACCACCACCTTGAAGGTCTTCTTTACATATGTTTTGAATAAAGGAAATTACAGTGTCTACTTTATTGTCAAGTTCAGTGATTTCTTTTTTTTTTTTTAAACTTGTAATGGGTTCAAGGAATGACTGCAAGGATTTGTTTAACTGTGGCTTTTTAGATTTTAGATTTTTAATGTTGCTCATGTTTGTAATATATACATTTAAAAACTTTATTGACTTTGTGAGTTACAGAAAGATTTTTTAGAGGACAGAAAGTTGCACATGGTCTCTGCTACTTTTATAACTAGAGGGGACATGTTAGAGTATTAGGAAATTATAAGAAGTGAAAACACTGAGAGGAAAACTTTCTTATTTACTGTGCTAAGTTGATGTCCGTGCAGTCCAAACAGTTCCTGCTGTTGCTACTCCACATTAAAAGCTTCTCACCGGTGTACCACTGTGTGGCTTTCATTATGAAGTCTGTACAGGACTGCACTGGTGTTATTAGTCAGTAAATATTGGTCTAAACAGCAACATGTTTTGTGCTGTTTGGTCAACAGATCGAAGGAGGATTGTTAAAAGAGAAAACAGCCACAGTGAGCTGATAGACTAACAGGCAACAGGCTATTTTACTACAGTTAGTGTGAACCAATATGTCATCAAGGGTCAACAACTTATTTTACTTTGCTGTCCTGTGAGTGAAAATCATTTGCACTGTGCATCACAGATATAACTGCAGCAGTTCACTATTCAGCCATATGGAAGAACGCCATTACATCTCTGTATATGTGCACAATCCCTGTTCAACACTTAATAAATAATTGTCATTGAAAGAGTTGGGTTGAGTACTCATTGACATTTGAAAGTGTGGTTT
The DNA here is from genome assembly GCF_963691925.1 of Scomber scombrus. Classification (NCBI taxonomy): domain Eukaryota; kingdom Metazoa; phylum Chordata; class Actinopteri; order Scombriformes; family Scombridae; genus Scomber; species Scomber scombrus. The sequence continues at coordinate 7,932,202 of NC_084991.1, forward strand.
AAAAGTTGACAGCATTACATGAAACTGATTTACTGTAAAATGCCTGGTGCTGTAATCCAATACACAGTAATATAAAATGACTAATTTATTACAGTAGCATGTAGCTACTGTAACCGTATAGCTACAGTATGATTATATTACTCTGCTTTATTTCACAGTTACCATTTCCTTATTGTGATTTTAAGTACAGCTTCATCAAATTACTGTTTCATTTTACAGTTACAATATTTACAGTAAGTTGCTTGTCAGTTGCTGCCACATGATAAATATAAAAATCATAGTACATTTCTTATAGTGCAACACCAGTCCCCCCCCACCCCCCCACCCAATTCCCCTACCCTCCCAATCCACCATCCTTCCAATCTACAATAGGAGACAGTGTTAGAGGCTCAAAATTCCCTCCCAGAGTGCCACAATGAAACCTCTGTCTTTCCAGGTAGTGAGAGGGAGAGGGAGAGAGAGGGGGGTGGGGGGGGTTACAGAGAGTGAGGGGGGGAGGGATGTGGAGGGGTCTGAGTAAATAGGAGAGAGAAGACCATTTGGGAAGAGGTGAGAGAGTTTCAAAGTGCGGGGCGAAAGAAAGAGGCCAGCTGGGAGTGTATGTGTGTGTGTGTGTTTGTGTGCTGTCATTTATGTGAGAGAATGAGCTTGCGTCTGTTTGTGTGTGTGTGTGTGTGTGTGTGTGTGTGCGTGTGTCTGGTTTACCAGGGGCAGGCCAAGTCGCTGACAGTGAGACAAATGTTGTGACTCCTTTATGGATTGCTTAACAAATGCAGCACAAATAGTGGCCTGGCACAACAATGGAAAAACACTGTCCCTCGCTCAATAAACATTATGCAGCGTCTCCCCCTCGCAAACACCAGGGGAGCGGGGCCGCCGTCCACCGGATGCACTTTTCCTCTCTCTCCGTCTGTCTCTTTTCACCCCCCCTTCCAACACACACACACACACTCACTCTCTCTCTCCTTTTCTCTCTCTTTTCTTCCCTTTTTCTATGGCAAGACTCAAGATTTTCCCACGAGCTGTCTTCTGTTGTTCCTGCTTTAAACTGATGGAACAGAGGACGGAACTGCCTAAAGTCGATTCCCTCATATTTTTTATAGATAAGATACGTAGATAGATGCCGACACCGACATACGCCACAAACTTTCTTCCTTTTCTTTTCCTTCCTCCCTCTATCTTTTCTCCATCCATCCTTCCGCGCTAAAATGTCAGCGACGATCACGTTGTGCGGTGACTCAGTGTAAAGAAATAAATAAGGTTTTAAAGAAGGGAAAAGGAAAAAAAAAAAAAAAGCCTCAGCTGAAAACATGACAAGGAAAGTATGTGGAGTGATGCCTTGCTGGTGACTAAAGCTTTGGGTGGATGAATGGACGAGAGAGGCAGAGACAGACAGAGAGAGAGAGAGAGAGAGAGAGAGAGAGAGAGAGAGAGGGAGAGAGGTAGTCCCAGAGGCCTCATGAGTTAGCCCACGTCTTTGGCGCCCACCCTCTTCGCTCTCTCCGCTCACACACACACACACACATATACACAACACATGACTCTGTCTCCAGCGTGTGTGTGTGTGTGTGTGTGTGTGTGTGTGATTAACAGTGGTGACATTAGGGTTGTGTGTTATTGCCTTTTGTGGTTAAGCTGGACAGGAAACACGGTTTGGGCTGTCGGCTGCCGATTTAGGGCACCTCATAGAGGATGCTTTGTGCGTGTGTGTCTGGCTCTTTGTGTGTGTGTGTGTGAGTGTGTAAGGGTGTGCCTGCATGTGTATATGAGCGTTGTGAGCATATACAGGCAGGAGCTGTGTTCACATTTTCTCCCTCTTACACACTGTTTACTTCAATAGAGAAAGTCATCAGGGAAAAGCCAGCGGGCGCGTTACATCAATACTAACAAGCACAAAATGTTTTACTTTACGATGTTACGGTGCTGTTACAGTTCATGTGAAAACATCTTTGGAAACAGTATTCTAACTGCAATTTCTATGCTGTTTTTTTCTTTTTTTTCACGCTTGTTTTTGATATCAAAATGTTGGGAGTTCCATCCTCAGAAGTTGCTTAACGCTTGCTCTCGAAGTCTGGAAAACTTAATCGGGTGCTTGTCAAGAACAGCCAAAAAGCTCTCTGTGTTAACCACATTGAGGGGAAAAAGGGAAATATCATGGAGTCCCTCCGTTCAGGTCCTCCCTCCCTTAATCTTTATCCCTCCATCTCAAGCCTTTCTTTTCTGTTGCTGCCCCACTCTTCCCACTGTTCAAAAGGACAGCCTATAAATAGATATTAGGCAATATCCTTAAGAGTCTGCACAGAGAAGAAGGGAGAGACGGAGGGAGGGGAGGGATGGAGAGCTACATTCTTACAAACAGCTGATTGTGTAAAGAGGGAACAGTGGGTAAGACAACACCGGGAGAGAAAGAGGAGAGAGAGAGAGAGAGAGAGAAAGAGGGAGAGAGGGGCAAGAAGACAGAGAGAGAGAAAGAGCAGGAGGACAGACGATGTTAAAATAAGTTCAAGAGTGTGTGACAGAGATAGAGGCAGAGAGAGAGAGAGGGAGAGAAATAATTTTTGAAAGCTGAGACTGGGTGATGCACTGAGAGAGAGGGGGGAGAGAGAGAGAGAGAGAGAAAAAAAGAAAACGATGGCAATAAAGTAAGTGATAGCGCGACACAGGGGGAAACATTTGTTTAAATTCCCGCCTGAGGTGTCATACAGATGTAAATGTTGCGGTCGGCTCCTCGGAGGCAAAATGCCCCGGGTGCTTATCTAAAAGGCACATTCCGCTCAACTATTTTAATATGCCCTTCCATTCCCTCTGAGAACAATTTCAAAGATAGCTTGCATTTCCACACAAATAGACCTGCACCTGAGTGACAGGCAGGCAGTTCTTAGCAGTGACGAGGTGGCGGGGAAAAAATAAAAAAACAGAAAATAAAAAAACACACACACACACACAAATGTCACTTTGACTCTTGACAGCACTTTGGAATTAGCCGCCGTGCTTATTTTTACTGCGAGCGCAGTGAGACGATGGTTTCGACTGACTGTGCGGTGCGTGTTTGTGTAGTGGTTGAAATAATGGCTTGTAATTTAAAGAGAGGCTGAGCGCACGCGTGTACACATAAGCAAGGCGTGCGTATGCGGGAGCGCGCGCACACACACACACACACACACTCTACTGTGGAATTCTCCAGAGGAGGCTCCCACGCTCCCTGAAAGCTTGTTCTGAGTAGAGGAGTTAACAAGAGCAGTTAGCACCATGATTATGTTAGCAGCCAGACACACACAGACACACACACAGCTAGGGAGCCACACACACGTGTGTGTGTGTGTGTGTGTGTATGAGATAGTCTGTGACATTTCTGCGATGGCTGCTTTGTCTTTCTCTCACCCTTCATTGAAGCTGAAACACATCTTTGCCCCCCATTTTAACTTAATTCATCTGAGTGTGTGTGGCTTTTTTTTTTTTGCTTGCGTGTTCATAAGCTCTCTGCGCGTATTTAAAACATGCTTGCGTGTGCGTAAGCTTGCCTCTGCTGACGTGCCGACATGAAATGGACGCCTTGATTACAGTAAGCGTCGGCCAGGAGATGGTTAACCACCGTCGATGGCGATTATTTGGCCGGTTAATGGACGTCCGTCGCTGTCCGATTAGTGACTTAGCAGCAGTGGACATATGTGATATGAGAGGGACTTAACTGAGGAGCCGCTAATCATCAAAAAGCCAAGGGGAAGTGGCGCTCTAATCTCAGCTTAGCGCTCTCACCGTTCGTACAAAGTTGTGTGAGTGTGTGTGTGTGTGTGTGTGTGTGTGTGTGTGTGTGTGTGGTTGGTTTCTGCATTAGAAATGAGAGGTTGTGAAGCAGAAGAGACAAACAACAGATTAGAATTTTGTTTGTGTAGAGTTGACTTATTCATGTGATTTGTAAATTAAAAAAAATACACAAAAAAACCCCACCACTGTCACACTGCAATATTATTGCAACGGTGTTGTGTCATTTGAAATATCATTACTGTGCTGCTTTGTGGAAAGAGCTAGAAGCATGTGTGTTAAGTGTGTTAAGGACCGTGTTTGGCGGGAGGCGTTAGATTTTTTTTTTTTGGCTTTACGGAATGGGACAAAAATTATGCTAATGTTCTCTAATTATGACCTGGACGCCTCTGCCAATTTATCGTCTTAATAAAAACCTCATCTTTAAAAAAAAAAATAATCCTTGCATCGCTCCACGCTTTCAAGCAGCTTCCTCCAGGTCTCCGCCGGCGTGACAGCCCTGCCAAACTTTAAATGAAGTAGCCGGCGTAACCTGCACACCCGCCGTGCCCAATTGTATAGTAATTCCACTTCAAAGGCGAACGGGAGGGAGAGAGGGGATTTTATAGCCGGAGAGGAGCTGTGAATGGCCTCCCCATTCATAGACACCCACCTCCGAGGAAGTAGTGGCAGGGTTTGGGGAGGGGAGGAGGGGAGTGTGCACGGGTGTGAAGAGTAGTGAAGGGGGAAGAAGAAGAAGAAGAAGAAGAAGAAGAAGAAGAAGAAGAAGAAGAAGAAGAGGAAAAGGGGCAAAAAAACCCACAGCAAAACAAATGATGAAATTAAGTGTTTACCAGAGACTTATTTTCTTTAGAGAGTGCATAGGGCTCTGTGAGTTTTTGGATATCTGTGTTGTTCTTTGTGTTAATGTGTAACTACTCCTGTCTCCAGATTGTCTGTCCATCTAGACGTGTCAGCACGGCTACTGTAATTAAACGATGGACAATAAAAATGTAAAAAAAAAACAAAACAAGAACTGCTTACTGTTGAGCCAACGTGTAACATTGGCGAGGTGAGAGGATTCAAAGCTGACCCCGGGGTTCGTGTGTACGCAGGGTTATGGCTGGGCAGAGGTGTGCACAGGACACAAGGGGAGGTGTGTGTGTGTCTGAAACAAAAGGCCTCAGTGTGAGAGAGTGAAAGGAGGTAAAGTAAACAGGCAGTGATGAAGACAGACCTGCAGTGTTATGGCCTCTGTTGTATGTATGCGCACATATGTGTGTGTGTGTGTGTGTGTGCCGCGTGGCTCAAAGCCCTGTAGTTTGTACAGCTGGGCCTGCTGCTCACATTGGATCTTGTGTAGAATAACACACACAGGCTTGCACACACACTCTCTCACTCACACACACACACAGCCTTCTCCTCAGTCATTCCCTATGTACTTTTTATTTTTTTATTTTTTAATACAGCTGACAGATACCATAAATGTTATCGCGAGTCAATCTCAGTTTTAATTATCAATTGGTTTTAATGATAGCTGTGTGCAGTTATATCTTGAGTCTTTTGTCATAGAAAAAAATAGAAAATCTTTATGGTCAGTTATTGCTGAGCAAGTCCGTGAAGATAGAACAGAAAGACAGATAAAGAAATCAACTGCAGATATACATTCCACTCTGTTGACTAACACAACTGTCAGTACATGCGCGTGTTTGTGCGTTTGTCTTCTGTACACACTGTCCTTCAGACTCAAAGCATTGTTTTTACGGATAGAACAAGCGATTAGGTGAATCCAACCTTGATAAAAAAGTGTGCAAAAATGAAGTCATTAAAAAAGTTAAAGCTGTATAAAAAGCTACAATTTGGTAATTTTCGGATTTAACTTCAAATAAAAAGGATCAAATGGGTCACTCATAAGTGGACGAAATTGTAGATGATAACACTGATTGGTAAATTGGTTTAAATGATATGAGGTCTATTAATCTTGCGGGCAAAATCTTCAGGGAATAAAATATAAAAAATGTACAGATAACTGCTGGAGAATTGGCCTTAAAAAAACATAATAGAAGAAAAAGTAAAAAGGTATTACTCCAGTGGAGTTTATTTGATTTTGACTGTAACCTTCCCCCCTGCGATGTGATAACACTGCATGTTGTGTTTCTTAGCGTGGCACTTTCCTCATTGCCTCCAGTGAGCAGCACTCAATATTGTTTGCCTTTCCACTGTCATAAGGTAAATAAGCAATGAATTAGTAGCAGGGCTGCTCCTAGGAACAATGCCAGACGTACAGTCCAGAGGAAATCCAAAAGAGTCAAGAGTGTAATCAGTTTACTGGAGACAAGCACAGAGAGAGAGAGAAGGGGGGAGGAATTTGAGAGAGAAAGACACAGCAAATCAGACTAAGACAAGGTATGGTTTGAGGATAAAGACAGGATGACGAATCTTGTTGTATTGGTGAGAGAGAGGATGAAAAGAAAGCTGGGAGAAGAGTAAAAGCTTGTTCAATCAAAAGAGGAAAAAAAGGAGAATTTGAGAGTTAGACGCCTGTTGCTTATTTCTTGTTTTCCACCACCGTACGCCCCTTTCCCCCACGGGTTTTCAGTCACTCCATCCCTTCATCCCTGTCATGTGTTGCCTCTGTGCGACTGAGCGTTAGCAGCCTATTACCCAGGGTCATAGTCGCAGTGGCTTCAAGGCTGACAAGTGCATCTGAAAGCACTCAGGCGATGCTGAGAACCACATTAAATTCTATTATTGCCACATAGTCACTGCATCCCTATTCAGCTGAAGTACGGGGAGGCAAATTTACCTTGTGAGAGACAGAGTTCACCTAATAGATGTGGCTTTATATCCTTTCCTTCTTTTCAAGGGAACAAAGCCTCAGCAACAAATGCAAACAGCAGGGCCCTCGTGTTACTAGCCATTTTCCTCCAGTTCCTCTATTGTCCAGAGGTTTTCATAAACACATATTATTGTCACCGTGCATACTGCTCTCGAACAGTCTCTCCTATTTTTTTTTTCACTCTTTCTCTCTCTCTAAAAAGCCCATTGTCAAGACATGGTCATTTCCTCCACAATGCCAGTGCAAGCGGGCTCCATTTGCAGCGCTGGCCCCGTCTTTTGGAAATGTGAATGTTGAATGGCCCCCATGGTAAACATACTGTAAGACCTGAGAGTGGGTTTTGAAGGTCTGCCAAGGAGCTGGGTGCTCAGAGACCCGACTGAAGGGTGATATTGTGTGCCGAGTTGCGCCGCGAGAGCTAGGGCGTCTCAATGTACGACAAAGACAAACTAATCCAGAGAAGAAGAAGGAGAAGGCCTCATTCAACCTGTTTGAAGGACTTTCTGATGTCTTAATGCTGTTATTTATTTAAAAGTAAGCACACAGCAAAGTGACTCCGAATTTAGAGTTGAATCAGACCATCCAGGAGTGTATAAGAAGTAGTTTTACCTTCAGGAACCCTCCATATTTATCTGTATCTCCATCCAACTCCAGCCGTCCATCTATTGTATCATCCTTTGAATAATGCTTACTCTTTCTCTTGTTTTTCCCTCTCTCTCTCTCCATCTTTCTATCTCCCTTCTCCTCCTTCTTTTTTTTTTTTTTCCAGGATGTCTTCCAAGCGACCAGCCTCTCCATATGGGGGGACAGATGGAGAGGTAACCATGGCAACCAGCAGACAGCGAATGGAGGATGAGGATGGCGAGGGACTGGGCCGTGTCATCCACCTCCCCCTGGCATCATACTGCGGCAAGGTGTCCCCTCGCTCGCCCCCCAACCGTAACTTGGACAGCCCCCCCAACACGGTAAGGACAGCCGCCCGTTTTTTTTCTTTTTCGTCCAGTCTTGCTTAATGTTACTCGGGGGGTGCGACGGCGCCCACCTGTGGGTTGACGGCGGCCTTGGTTCGCGCTGTGAAACAGGTGCGATGTTTTGAAGAGGTCCAGACTGGTGTGACCCACAGTATGTGTTATAGGTCATCCGATTTTTACCACATAAGTGACCATATTATTCACGTTACTTTTGTATTGTTTGGCAAACTTGTTGAAAAGTTGGAAGGTTTGCTGTAGACTTCTGGGAAATGTAGTTTGAAGCCCTTCAGTATTAAAAAAGAACAAATGCTAACAGCTAAAACTGCTAAACATCCTTTACTTCCATTCAAAAAAAAGATCCACTTCCTATTACTCCTGCTCATGTTAGCGCTCTCTTTGGCTTCGTACATTCTGCGGCTCTCATCATTGGCTGCTTGGCCCTCTTCTCTCAGTCTCCATTGGCTCTCTGCCCTTGGCATTCCTTTCCATAAGGGCCATGTGTCTCTGTGTGTTTGAGAGTCTCAGGGTTGAAAATGACCCTAAGGGCACAGACCCGAGATCAGATTATGTTCACGGTAATCCTGACCTCCAGCAGTTAGTTAACGCTGAGGGCTAGCTTCGCTCAGTCTTTTGATACTGGCTTCAGGAGCCACTTACACACTAAATGAGCTGGGAAAGTAGGTGTCACTGGTATGAAAGTATAATTGTTGGTTAAGAAATGTGTTCTTTTTGTAGAAGGATTCAGCTAAAAGAGTTATCTTTCTGAAAGGGTACATGAGATAGTTTCAGGGATTGAACACGCTCAAAATAATTAGCATTGTGTTGCTTTTATGGAATTTCCAGGACATTTCTGGAAAAGTAAACAGTTTCTCTTTCTGAATATTCAAAACTAAATAATCAATGCTAATGGCTGTCAAACTCCATTTTTACTTCAGCACTCCTCTTACTCCTCACCTTTTTCATCATCTCAACAATGAGGAAACTAAATGTGTGATATTTCTTTGGTGATTCATCGCAGATATGAAGATAATGAGATTTCTAAAGAGGCAGAAATCGACTTTTCCTGTGAGTGAAAAGCAGTTTGGGCACTGGGAGCTTTTTTTTTTTCCCTTTCTTCCAAAATGGGGGAGGAAATAAAAAGAAGGTTCAAGGCTACTGTTTGGGTGCACACGTGTTTTTGCTTTTATGTGCGCGGCACCAGCCGTCGCCTTGAGCCCATTTGATGCACAGTTGCGTGACTGCAAAATGTGAGCCATTGCAGTGAGTCATTTTCTTCGGGATAAAGTGTGACATTGTGCGGTGGTGTTGAATGTATGGCTCTGTATGTGTAAGAGCATGTCTGTGCATGTTTGTACAGTTGCACTGCGTCGTCTTTGTGATTCATTATAAACATTGGTGTAGACCTTGCAGTATACAGGCTTATTGTTAACTTCTGTTGGTCGATGGTGTGTGAGCACACAGCTATATGTGCATTTTTAAGATGTTCTGTGAAGCATTACACATTCTATACATGTGGTGTGATTTACAATGCATGTTCAATACATAAGTGTGATTATGTGACTGTATATTTGGTGTTAGATGGTATGCTGGTATGCATTATTTAGTAACAAAATGTTGACTATCCATCACGAGAATATGTGATTGACATTTAAGTGCATCTGTTAAAGATTTCTATGAGACATAAATGACTAATATATCATCAAAAGTCTTAGTAGTCATGTTAAACACTGTGTTTTCACTTTGCCTTGTAGTGCTGGCACACGACGCACTGTCTTACCTTCTCCTTAACCCTCACCTTGATACACACCTTGTCACAACAGTGCTCTGATAACGACTACCGACCTTTCCCCCCCCAACTGACTGGTAAATTCTTGCATGCTGTAAAACAATGAAACAGTGCTTAGGAGCTGTAATGGAAAGCTAATTTTGTAATTAGCCCCGCTGATTTGCCTGCAGGCTCCTCCCATGGTGGACTCTGCATCTGTGGCAGGTGCCGACTGTAAACCAAAGTCCTGGGACCATGTGGGAACTCACACGCGTGCACAAACACGTATTCACACACCCACCCTGGGTTATCTGTAGCCATGGAGTGATTATATTACTCCCGGTGCATGTAGATACATTTATCTTATATATTTACAACATGTGAGAAAAAACACAACACACAAACATTCCATTCCAATTATTATTTTGTGCAGATTTGTGGGTTTTTTAGGTCACTACGGAGGCACTGATGCTATACATTCTCCATCCCCTCCTTAAAAAACTCTCATAAATTCACAAAATGAAACAGAACTGCTTTCTAGTCCATTTATTGACAGCCGAAGGGAGGAAAGTGTTGGTGTGTGTGTGTTTATGTGGGGTTTGGGATGACTTGTGTTGTTAGGGGTGGGATGGGAGGGGAGGGAGGGGTTGAGGGGGAGGGAGTGCTCATACACAGCATAATAGTTGATGTGGATTATTAAGTGGCAAGTATGTGTCTGGCGGGTGGGATGAGGGCTTATCCGACTGCCTGCTTGGCACGTTGTAAGATGTGTGTTAAGTTTACAGCGTCAATCCCTTCACCGCTGACTGCCAGTGAAGAGTGGATGAAGAGAAATAGAGAGAGAGAGATGGAAAAAAAAGGGGGGAGAGGGAGATTTACTACGTGGCGGGGGTGTGTTGGTGGGACTCTAAGGGAGTTGTGGGGGGTTAGTGGGGGTCTCTCTCTCAGTCTCCCAGGGCAATTGGCGTAAAGTGATAGCGGAGTAGGGGGGTGGGGGGGGGGGGGAGTAAATGGCTCATCGGCGACGGGCTGACTTGGAAGTGAGGCAGTGAGGGAGAGAGAGGAGAGATGAGGAGGGGGAGGCAGCGGCGGCGGCTGGTGGAGGGTGGGGACGAGATTACAGCTTTATCTTGTCATAGTAAATTAACACGACGGCGGAGAAGCGCTCGGCTACACACTGACCTCTTCATCCCGGATGCCTCGCGTGCCTGCTCAGCTTTAGCCCTGCCGCTTTACCTGCCTGCTGCAGCTGTGGACAGACACACACAAACACACACACACACAGAGAGAGAGAAAGAAAGAGCATGAAAATACAGCACTCTCACATATTTTTAAGACTAAAAAAGTGCCGGATTATTCCTTTTTTTTTATTAAAGTGCTGCTTATATAAATATGCAGACCCTGCCTCTTGATAAGAATAGTGCTGTTCAGGATGGTTTACAAATGAATGCAGTTTAGCTGTAAGGCTGTTTTATTGGATGTGAAGTTCTCACTGTGCTGCTGGACCCTGATTGGCTGAGAGGAGCTCAATTCAAATACCTTATGGGAAGGCAACTGATGAATTTTCAGCTGTATTTAATGATTCAAACCCAATACTGCATTCGAAAAAGGTGCCTATTGGTCTGTAGCGCACGCACACATCTTCTTTCATATTTGTCCTTCTTGCTTGATTTCTTTCAGATCTTTTGTTTTGTTTGTGTTTTCTAGCAGAAATAAATGTTTTCACATCAGGCAGAGGCGAGCATCTTCTCTCATCAATGTGTTAATGGACAAACACTAATTATTTCATTAATAGGCGGGATGTAACTATACAGATATTTCATCAGGCATTATTTCTTATTCATTTTTCCTCCACAAGCTCTTCCTTTTTCCCTCTTTTTTGTTTGTTTGTGCGATGTGTGTGCGTGCGCGTCCAAGTGAATTTGACAGATTTAACACAGTCATTGAGCAGTCTTGAGACACAGTGGTCACACTTAATTTCTCATGCCAGTGATGCACTAATGAATCAACACACGCTTGCCTGTCAACAGCGAGGGGTCGTGGTAAAATATACTGGCATACATTTTAGCCAAACTGCTATTTAAAACACACAAAATACAGCTGCATGTTTTTAGATAAGGAGAGGGGCGAATGTGTGACTCTCAGACAACTTCAATTAGACTATTAGAATCAGGACAGTCAAATTTTGGTGAGTAATTCAATGACAGCATTTTTTTTTTTTTTAAATCATCATTAATATTAATATACTAAAGTAATGATATGTTGAAAATTTGGGGGATTTAAAGCTCAACCATAGTGCTGGAACAGGAGGATCAAAGTAATGTGTGTTTACTTGCTTGTCCCAGCCTGAGGGACCTCCAAGTCAAAACTGACAGTGTCTGTGTTTACCCATGGCATGTAAAGGGATTTACTGTATGTGTGTGTGTGTGTGTGTGTGTGTGTGTGTGTGTGTGTGTGTGTGTATGTGTTTGGCAGTGTAGCGGAGGTGAGTTAAGTGTATGTCGTGGAGATTGGCAGCTCTGGCGTAGAGATAAGTCTTACCCCCCTGCAGGAGTGATCAGTGACATTCTCCTGTGTGTGTGTGTGTGTGTGTGTGTGTGTGTGTGTGTGTATGTGTGTGTGTGTGTGTGTGTGTGTGTGTGTGTGTGTGTGTGTGTGTGTCTGTATGTATTTGAGTTGAGCAGCTGTTTCCAGTTCTTCCCACTGTCATATTGTCCATGCCTTGATCCACGACGATGCGCCAAGCATCAAATGTTGTTTTTCACACATGCACCTTGCAAAGCCCGAGACATGTCAGGCTATGGCACACAGTGAGAGAGAGAGGGAGGGAGGGAGGGAGGGAGGGAGGGAGGTAGATAGTTTGTTCTGTTGGGCAACAGAGAATGAGTAAGGGAAGGAGACGAAGGAATATAAAAAAATAAAAATAAAAAAAAAGAACATGAACAGCGGCATCTGTGCAGGCTGTGGGAAAAAAAATCGCATTTTTTTCCCTTCCTTTTTCTGGCAAGAGTTAAGTGTTTTTAAACCAACCTCCCCTCACAGATGAGCTTAAGAAGACAAAAGTTGTTTAATTCGGTTCCATTGCAGAGGCAGTAAAAGGATAAAGAGAGTGAGGCGCAATTTTTACTTTGTTCCAGTCATTTGGAAGAGAATTGACATCTGCAAACTAAAGG